>NW_004797438.1:1242960-1249541 GCF_000002075.1 Aplysia californica
CTCCCAACCACCTCCACCCCCAGCCCGTCCAGAAACCCCTCAGTAACATTCACGCAGAATAAAACAGTTGGTGAATAACCTAAAAGTAAAGGTGCTGATGGAGGCGTTAAACCCATCGTCATCTGGCGCCTTGCCGACTGGCGTGGGCGATCATGGACCTCCATGTCACTCTGTCCTGCGCTGCAGCGATGATGTCTGTTGTTCTTGCTGTTCCCAGCCGTGTAGTCAACCTGTCCAAAATCATATCCCTCTGTCTGCCTCTGCCTCTCTTTCCATCAAACCTGCCAGTTGTTACAATATTCTCCAATGCTTCTTTTCGCATTGTGCCAAATGAAACCTATACCCATACCATTTTAAACACAGATAGAAGGGACGCCTAGCAAAATAAGCTCTACACGCCCCCCCCCCCTCCCCCAAAACCTAAATTTTCGAAACCAGATGGCTTCATAATCATTAAGTATAGAGCAGGATGGAAAAACGAAGAAGACAGCTTGTGGTATGCATTTATAATTATTATTGTTTTTATGTTCTGACTGCACTCATAGAGGAGGAAGTAGGTACATGGGCCATCACCAGCAGACCGAGAGCAATGTTGGTGCGCAATGTTGGTGCGCAATGTTGGTGCGCAATGTTGCTGCGCATGTACAATCTTTAAGAGTACATAGTACATCAAAAACATTAATTTGCATGTTTTATAATGTTGGATGTTTTTTGGGGGATTTTAACCCCTTCACTGCAGAAAAATGTTCATCAACATCAGCACTGACAAAATAAAATGTTAATTCAAGGAACATTTAAACCCATAGAATTGTTTCAGAAGAATCAAAAATCACAAGCTGTAACTATACCAACCAAAACTTCGTTTGTTCACCAGATGAAGCAATACGAGGGTGGAGAATACAAGCCAGAACATACGTCTACTCAGCAGTAAAGAGGTTAAAATATATTTTTTGGGGTTTTTGTTTGCTTGTTGGTGTGTTGTTGTTTGTTGTTTTTTTTGGGGGGGGAGTTTGTTTTGTTTTGTTTGTTTTATTTTGGTTTTGGTTTTGTTGTTTTGTTGTTGTTGTTGTTTTTTTTGGGGGGTGGGAGTGGGGGGGGGGGGGTATGCACATCGCTCACAAGTGCATAAGGTCACATGAGCTCGCGGGACACATT
The DNA here is from genome assembly GCF_000002075.1 of Aplysia californica. Classification (NCBI taxonomy): domain Eukaryota; kingdom Metazoa; phylum Mollusca; class Gastropoda; order Aplysiida; family Aplysiidae; genus Aplysia; species Aplysia californica. The sequence continues at coordinate 1,244,116 of NW_004797438.1, forward strand.
AAGTATGTTCAGTTTGGTAGAAATTAGGCCGACTCTTATCGATTTTAGACAACCTAGGGATCTTTAACGTGCGCATCTTTCCCCCGGGACCTCCGAGATTGTTCATCCTTATCCGAGAAGGCTAGGTGTTAGATCACATCTATCCTAAGATCGGGGATGTAGCTGAAAGACAGCAGTAAGAAGGAGCTAAGGAGTAGCAGTAAAAAGACAGTAAGTAGTAGAAAGAGTCAGATGCCCAGTGGAAAGAGGGGGGGGGGAGAGAGGTGGGGACAGAAAGTGGAGACAGAAACAGACGACTGAGAAGGAAAAGAGGTAAAAGGAAAAAATACTTTTAAAGAAAAACGTTTACGTCGCTGTTAGATTTCTAACCCGGGACCTATTTGTTGAGAGGGGAACACCGTAACCTGCATACCCCCAGCCCAGAACCGTATTTTATAGTACAATATTATAGTATTGTTGCCTGTCTATTAAAGAAAAAGAGAATGGAACAATCTGTTGAATGAAAAAGTTGTGCCTCTGTATTTTAAGATGCTATTCACAAATGACAGAATCCCATACGAGCTGAGACGCCGCCTCAGTAATCAAGGTCTCCCCCAGGTCTCAGTGGGCAACCAAGCTGGCCTGGTGGATGGTTATTGAAAGGAAAAAACATCATTTTTGTTTTTTTTGTTTTTGTAAAGTGTTTTACGGCGCTCGCAACTGCATAGGTCATATGAGCGCGCGGGAAACACCTAATATTTTCAGTTGGTAGGAAATTTTGAATTTTGCCCGGGTGGCGGCCGAAGCCTACTCTTATCGATTTTAGACCACCAAGGGATCTTTAACGTGCGCAACTTGCACACGGGCCCTCCGAGATTTTTCGCCCTTGTCCGAGAAGGCTAGGTGTAGATCTTTCCTACCAGAAGATCAGGGGTGTGGCAGAAAGACAGGAGTAAGGAGGAGCCAAGGAGTAGCAGTAGAAAGGCTGCAGAAAGAGTCAGGAGCCCAGAGGAGGGGACAAAGGAGGTGAGGGGGTGGGGGCAGAAAGTGGAATTGAAAGCAGACAACAGAACATTGCTAGAGAGCAGGAAAGAAGGTGAAAGGAGACAATTTTAGAGAAGAAAATTTTTCGGTCGCTACCCGGATTCGAACCCGGGACCTTTGAATGAGAGGCCAACACCTTAACCTCTAGGCCACGAGAGCCCCAGAAAACAGAGAAAATTGGAAAAGCAAAAAGAAAACACCCCCTGCAACTGGTAATGAAAAAGAGAAGCTTATAGACCTCAATATTCTTCAAGCTAATGTCAGTGGCTTGGAAAAGAAAAAGAAAAAACAAAATTTGGAAAATGTTGCATGAGAGGTAAAAGCACATTGATCGTAACAGGTGCCAAAAGTCTACAACTTGTTTCAGTTGAAGTAATGCTTCAGCGGTTTTAAGCTATTAAAAAGTACCGGTAATTAAATTGGCGTTGAATGCAAAAGCGTTAAGTTTGAATTCAATTTTTTTTAAAGTTGTCTCATTATCTACCACGAACCTGTCCACCAAAAAATTAAAATTAAAAAAAATCCCAATCCTTTCAGTCAAATACTTGTCCGTAAATTGTATCGTAATTTTGAACAGAAGTTCATTGAACTATACATTGCGCTTCAAGCTACTACTTATCGGAACCTTTAAGTAGATGTCAATATCGAGTGGAGCGAAATGGAAGAAGCATTTATTGTTGTTAAACCTATGCATGTCATAAAATTAAATTCTTAAAGGCAGCTAGGAGCCTTATTCTGCGTTCCCTTTGAAGTTAATAAACGCTGCAGAAACGGTAAAATTCCATGTATGAGGTCACTTTACTGTACCTTTCAACAGGGATACCTTTAAACTCCAGCTGAAGTTCACTCATTGGAAATGGCCTTAAAAGTGTACTCTCTACAACTTTAGGGTTGAAAAATGTTGTCTTTTGGCGCAAAAGAATGCTTTTCACATGTCGTATGACACACCGGAGACATTATTAATTGGTAACTGCTTATGTTGGTGTTTCATGCTTCAAATATTGATTTGATTCAAGGTAAATAATTTTGCTATAAGTTTACAAACGTTTCTAACAGCATTTTCTAAGGTTTCTGTGTTATTTTCCTTTCTTTTTTTTTTTGGCAGGCAGGCAAGATTTTTTAATATCACATGCATGTTTTTTTCTGGCAAGCGAGGAGTAAGCGCCCGATCTTCCAATGGAATAAATTATTTTACAGACTTGATAACCACCCTTTCACCGTAAAAGGAGTTTTCCTCCCCCCCCCCCCCCCCCCCCTCCAAGAAAAGTATGAGGAAAGAAAGCGGTCTCCAAGACTCAAGTTAGCAAGTTTGTCTCAATACAAGCTTCAACACGTCACTGGAAATTTTGAATAACTTCATGGCATAATATTTCTGGGCTGATTCATTTGACGTCCTGTTCAGCATTTAGTTTCAACTGTTCAATAATTGTGTGTGGGTTGCTTCGGTAGACTGTTAAAAATCGCCAAAAGTAATAATTGAAGGGGTTCAAGTGTTTGTGTGTGTGTGGGGGGGGGGGGGGGGGTTGGGGCGAGTGGTAACCATTCATGTGTAAACTTTGGGCTTGTTAAGCGTGTCCCAAACCTTTGTTGCAACCTTAACAAGGACCACTCTTGAAGTGTGGCGTGCGGCCTCCTTTCACTGGACCTAGGCTTTTACAGCATATTATATCACCGTCTCCTCCCGAAACTTCTCCAAAATATAAAAAAAAGAAAAAGAAAAGATTACACTCTTATTTGTCCCAGAAGGGCACTTTGGTTTACAATGGCAAACATACATAATGTACATACATAAATATATAATTATAAATATGTACATACAGAAATACATGCATAAATACATACATAAATGCACGGTTTTACACAAATACATAAGCTCACAACCATGCCACTGTCAGTCGACACTCGACACTGTGCAGCGCCCTGTATTTTGACCAAGGGTTGTCGTGTCTTGCTCAAGGACACACCCCAGTAACCACCCATCTGACCCCCGTGTCACCGACACTTGCTTGACATTACTCGGGTCTAAACTCACTACTTACTTAGCCACTGGAGTCCCCTAAAAGTTTTCCAACACAGTGCATCTAATGTGACTGTCGTGGTTTTACCGTTTTAGTCCTGATACCAGAACAAGCCAATAAAGCGACACTGCGAGCAATAAAACAACTAATGTAATGCAGTGCGTACTGGTTGTATTCTGTGGGGGATGTTAATGCTGTGACGCACTGCATTACATTAGCAGTTTTTCTGCTCGCAGTGTCGCAATGAGGATCCACTGTGTAAAATGTAAGATGTCCTTGACGCCAAGTTGCCAAACTGACAAACACAACGACAACGCGCACAGTTTATACATCGTAAGGACAGCAGGGGGGGGGGGATTATCTTCTCTAACGGTAATAATATTATGTAGATCTATATAAAAATAATATGATAGTGAGAGGGTGTTTGTTCCAGTAACAGTTTCAGGGTGCTCGCAACTGCATAAGGCCATATTAGCGCGCTTAGTACCAGTTGGTTGCATTCGCGAAACTTCTTAGCACGGCATTATTTTTGGTCAGTGAAATGACCAATTACAATGTTAAAAATTCATGGCAATACATCACATTAATAAAAAAAATTGCATGATATCAAAACTTTCCGAAACCGCCTCAAAGGACCAGAGGGACCTGTTCGATCCATGAAGCCTAACCTCACAGCCCCAGATCACAAAGTATATCTTGTGCATGAGATCATGTGTCAGTTAAGTAGCTATGCGTTCCTGAGATTTGAGATCATTATAGAATACAGCAACATCAATCATATAATTTATGGAAAAGCATAAAAGGTCTTCTGCCAGATATTTTAAACCATCATTAAAAACCTGTTTAGGGACAGTCGGCTTACATCTACAAGATATGAGAACACGACGTCGATTATTTACGAATATATGTACAATCATCTTCCTGCATTAGTAAAAGAGGCCATCCTAAATGACGTAAAAGCAATATCTATTATCTATTTGTGGTGGTCGAATTTTGCTATTCAAAAGGCTTTTTAATAGCAGCATCGATCGACATGTGGTTTTCGCCAAAATATTCTTTAAAACATTCTCCAGATCATGACGCCGTTCGTTTTTTTTTTTCAGTTTTGAGACAGTTTCCCTGCAAAAAGCTAAATTTCTTTATTTCGCCGATCGCTTTTGTAGGCCGACACTTCTGTCTCTGCAATTTTAGATAATCCGCCAGGTTTGTTTATTTCAAGTCGTACTTCCGCTCGATACTATCGCGCATTGTCGCGCAATTCTGAGCACTATTTTAAGTGTTCGACCCGTATAGATCTAGATCAAGCCCCATGTTTTCTTTTTTTACTTGGTGCCAAATTCGACTGTGATCCTTTCGTTTGATGTCCATCATCGCTTTTTCTGAACTCATTTGCCAAATTCTTTTTCTTGCTACTTGGAACAAAGTCAATAGGTCTTAAATTAGAATCTAGATCTAGATAGCCCCTGACCATGCCGAAAAGAAAAGAAAACAACGTTCTGCCGTTGGAACCCCTCGCGCTCGCAAAGGTCGAGGTAGTAGGCCAATGACTTTCAGTTAAGGCTAATGTACCGATCATCCCTTCCATCGGAAGGGGGCCCAGCTAGTATTTTTATAGGTATAAAAGTTTCGATTTCACAAACTTAAGTCACTCACTTTGTCACCATCCCACTCCACTCTCTACACTTCCAATCCGGGAAAACAAACAGACATTACCTCATTATAATAAAAAATTTTCTCTGTCTATCCTTCATTTATAGCCCACAGAGCAGGTAAGTTTCCAACAATCGGCCTGTAAGTGTGGTATTGTGGTATTGTGTATGCATGTTCAATACATTATTAAACAACAACAGCAAAAACAAAACAAAGCCCCACCCAAAAACAAAAAAAAACTGAACAAAATGCTCACTGTGAGCTAAACGCTTCATGCTTTATTTGCGATGCGTGACAACTGCGAGCTCTGTTTTTGTTTCACTTGGGTAAATGTTTTACGGCGCTTGCAACTGCATAAATTTATATTCTGAAACCTACCCTCTCTAACCTATCCTCTGAAATTTATCCTCTGAAATTTATCCTCTCAAACCAATCTGGTCAAATATGATATTCTCTAACCAATCCTGTCAAATTTACATTCTCAGAACCTATCCTCTCAAACAAAAATCAAAGAGTGAACACAAAAAACAAGAACCCTGAAAGAATATGGCAATGTGTGGTCAGTTCTTTAGTATGGATGCCAGAGTTGAACTCCAAACAAGGAATAGAGGCAGCCGAGTTGACGCAGAATAAATGGACTGGGAGGAAAACAAGTACAGGCGTACTCCAGATGATAGGTTGTGAAAGTTCTACACGTACAATCAGAACCATCAGAAAAAGACAATGGGTTACTTA
>NW_004797438.1:1250343-1259988 GCF_000002075.1 Aplysia californica
CATCTATCGTCTTCATCTCCCCTCCTTTTTTTTGGTATTTGTTACTCTCTTGTAACACCTCTAATCTTTGGCACTTATATGACTTTATTAAGTTGCAAATGCCGCAAAACACTTACCAAAACTAAAATTGTCGTACTTTTCCCCACCACTAAATGACCATTATTGTGCCTGTGTGGTTCTCTTTACTCGAACAAACAAAACAAACAAGAAAACGTTCTGTTTTGGGGCACCTTTATAAAGAGGCATAATTTATATAACATTAACTTTCCGCTCATTTGTTAAAAATCTAAAACTTAAAAGACAGACTATAAAATACAGACTATTATAAAATATGCAAATTTATGTTTCTGATTTTTGTATGACAGTTTGATATGTTTCACAATATGGCATTTACACTGCTGATCGGAGATAAAATATGTTCGCTTCGTCCGCAGTGAATTAAAGTGCTCACATTAAAGAACAAAAATGCGACTAAAGTTGTCGGAGCACCCTGGGACAGCCCATTTATTGTTCTATAAATGTTCAACGTCCTGTTGGTCATAAATTTTACTTAATCAATTTGCTCGAATGATTTTTATATAGATCTAGTTATAAGTAATCGAAATACTCTAAAAGTAATCGATATTTAACTCGATACCGATTGGGATAAAGGAGAGGTTGACTGAGGCGGAGCTTAAGCCTGACCTCAATCTATTCATTTTCATCTGCATTTTTAAAAGACTCAGGACTTCAGCATTCCTAACAAGGGTTAGATAAGCCACACTTAGTTTACATTTTCATTGCCGTTTCGATCTATGCTAAAGCAGTGCCGCTGCATTTATAATATTGAGGATGAAGCTGTAGATCTAAATGATTGTTAAGAACCAAGTAAAACGAGGTGAAAATCTATGGAGATAGCATGTTTAGAGACACCCATGTCATGGAGTTATGTTATTTACCCTGCAGCAAATTTTGAGTGGGTTGTTGGCGGGTGATCTGGTGTGGCTTGCTTCTTCTTTCCTATGAAAATTTATCTGTGGGTGGCCCGCAGGTGCTCTGGTATGGTTTGCTTCTTCTTTCCAATCAAACATCTTCTTTATCTCTCCTCATTTTTGTTGGGTTTGTTACCCTCTTTTGACACCTCTAATCTTTGGCACTTATACGACCTTCTTGAGTTGCAAGTGCCGTAAAACTCTTGCTAAAACTAAAAACATATATTTTCTTTATCTCCCCTCCTTCTTTTTGTGTTTGTTACTGTCTTGTAACACCTCCAATCTGTGGCACTTACTTGACTTATTGTGTTGCAGGTGTCGTAAAACTCTTACTAAAACTAAAACTAAAGCATGGTGGGATAACAACCTGGCCTTGGTTACTTCTTTTGTTGATTTTTTTTCGTTTAGAAATGCCAACGTCTAAATGGGTTTTCTATTCCAATTTGTTTTTAGGTGTTCCTGCTCGATTGCTCGCAGAAATTTTAATTTTTAAAAAAAATGTTGGGATGGAAATTAGTGGAGGAAGGAGTATTTTGTTGTTGTATGGTAAGTGTTTTATGGCTCTCGCGGCTGCATAAGATCATATGAGAGTTTGAGACTCTTTAAACACTTTTAATATGGTAGGAATTAAGTTTGAATTTTTCTCGAGTGGTTGCCGAAACCTACTCATTTCGGTTTTGGACCACCAAGGGATCTTTAACGTATGCGGCTTGTACAACGGACCTCCAAGATTTTTCGCTTTTATCCGAGGAGGCTAGGTGTTAGATCTTACCTACCCTAAAATCAGGAGTGTAACTGAAAGACAGCAATAAGTAACCAAGGAGTAGCAGTAGAAAGGTTGCAGAAAGTGTCAGGAGCCCATAAAGAGGACGGGGGGGGGGGGGGGGGGCAGAAAATGGAGATGGAAGGAGAACATTTTTGGGAAGACCACTTTCTGTTTCTGTGAGGTTTCAAACCAGAGATCTATTGAATGAGAGACAAACACCGTAACCTGGAGAGCAGAACGTGAGAGCCCCCTCCCCCCCCCCCCCAATCTCAGACGAGGTGTTCTTAAACTCGTGTCGTCCTAATTCTGTGGAGTTTTACCATTCGGCTCTGTCCTATCGAAGATGGACCTAAATTCGGAGGTCCCTACTTGTATTGACAGAGGCGTTACTTACTTTTACTTCATCATCCTTTGCTGCCGTTAAGCGTCGAGGGGAGATGAACTTTTCTATGGAACGCCAGCTCTGCAGCTCTTTCAATTGAGATATTGTTGCGATTTCTAAGGGTTACCTTGACACCCTCTACTCACCTTTTGCGTGGCCTTCCTCTTTCTTTATAGCCTGAGTGCTTGGTGTTATAGGCCCTCGAGGCTGGCTGGTTGGCTAGGTGACATACGTAACATGTGGCTAACCCATGAAATGCAGGCAGGACCCAGTGCCAAGGGCGTTGAACCCATTAACTCATACAAACATAATTCAGGTGTTAATGCACGTGTTCAGCATATGGTTAGAGAATGAGCTTGCTGTTTTTGTTTATTGCAGATGGTCCAAGGGCACAGCTGGTATGTCTTATTTCTTTACTTTCCTTTTGTTGTTTCTGTCTGTTTGTCTCTCTGACTATTTTCCTGGCATTAAATTGCCATTATTGCGTCGATGTGATGTTTTACTCTAACAAACGCATACTACTTGTCTATATCAAGGTAACTGTCCTATTCTCAGCACATTTCTCGTATTAGCATTTGAATTTCGTCGAAATATTTCCGAAACACATGCATTTGATACCACAGGTTAAAAAAGCTGCAATAAAATTATCACAATTGTGGGTATAATAATATTATTATCTAGACAGCTGGCCGAAGCTGTACTGTAGTAAGTAATTTTGATGAAGGTGAAGTATCTGTTCTCTGCAAAGTACAGTCAAAGAGTCTACATAACAAGAGGGGCCACTCCTCTCTTTGAGCCAATTAAAAAACGTGTCCTCGAAATACGGTGGCGCCCCCTTCGCAAATGCGCACCCTTTGCGAACAGACTTACCCTACTTGTGTTAAAAAAAGATCAAAATGAAACTAGCAAGTTTTTGAATAAATTTTGGAAGAACGCTTTTTTAAAATGGTTACGCTGACAAAAAAAAACCTTTTCTGGAGGAAGGGGTGATTGTTTTCTTCGTTTAATATGACTTTAGAATGAGGCGAGAGGTCATTAAAATATTTTTTAAAAACCCCTGAAACTCCTCACTGAACGAACCTGTACTGCTGATGAACAGCAGTCGATCTGCGCACGCAAGTAGGTGCTATTCCTATTCTTCTTCTGGAAAAACGAAAGAGAGCTTCAAAACAGACTGCAGCGCCATCTGAAGCAAAGAGCGGACTTCCGGCGGACACTTTTTGGCTGAGTGGACCATCTTGTTATGTAGTATCTTTGGTACAGTCAATGCGAGTATTTCAAGAATCGATTCCAAATAGTTTGTCACTCAAGAATGTCTCAAAATAAAGTAAAGAATAGTTTGACGTACTACCAGTAATTTTATTACAAAAAGAGATATAGTTATTATTCTTGTCTCCTATTAGATAAGCACTTTCATTCATTGGAAGCAGACATAAAAAAGGGCATGTTCATTTTCTCTTTAAAATGGCAGATGTTACCGAAGAGAGGCATATTCTGCCTCACAAAAGATGCGGTTCTCTCACAAAACCCTTCATAAATAATAATATATTATTTTGTTAGTATACCGATAATGATTCAAGCAATCAGCGTTATCTTTTTTAATTTCCTTTTTCTTTTTTTTTTTGGGGGGGGGGATTATTATATAATATTATAAATTGATTTTTTCTCACAAAACCGTTGATTTTATGTCACAAAGTGGTGAAACTTGGCACTCGTCGTGGGTGGTTTGTGGGTGCTCTAGTGTGGTTTGCTCCTTCTGTCCTATCAAACGTCTATCGTCTTTATCTCCCTTCCTTCTTTTTTGTGTTTGCTACTCCCTTGTAGCACCTCTAATCTTCGGCACTTATGTGACCTTAGTGTGTTGCAAGTGCAGGGCCGTCGAGAGCCTGGTCGGGCCCTGGGGTAGCAATCACCTTCGGGCCCCTCCTCCCCCCTGCCCCACCCACCCTCACCTGCAATTTAATTACCCAACAAATACAATGTACATAGGCATATATAATCACTTTACTGTAGCATGTCTATTACATACCAACATACGCTCTCTCTCTCTCTCTCTCTCTCTCTCTCTCTCTCTCTCTCTCTCTCTCTCTCTCTCTCTCTCTTTCTCTCTCTCCCTCTCTCTCTCCTCTCTCTCTCTATATCTCTCTTTTTCTCTCTCTCTTTCTCTCTCTTTTCCCCGTGCTTCCGGGCCCCCCAAACCCCCGACCCCGGGGCATTGGCCCCCTCTGACCCCCCCTCTCGACAGGCCTGTGCAAGTGCCACAAAAACCTTACGAAAAGAAGGCACTTGTCAATTTTTTCGGGGCATTTTGAGTTATAGGTATCGTCTTAAAGATGGTTCGTTTGTCTTGCTTTTAATGAAGAAAACTACCTATCTGCCTTCAATAGATGTTGAGATATTTTCCATGGAAGAAGGTGAGGTCGTCCGGTTCCAGTGGAAAAAGTAAAGAGACAATGGCCGCTAAAGTATGGCGAGTTCCACAGCTAGAGAATCCTTGGAAACTGAAAATTTACATTTTTGTGCACTCAAGCAACCTTTTTATCAGTAGAATCACACAGAAATATGTGTTTAAATGTACAAAAAAAAGTGAGCCCCCTCCCCCCCTTTACCCCCCTCCCCCCCAAAATAAAACCAACTAAAATTTAATAAAAATTGCCTGACCAGCGAAAAAAATGCCGTTTTCTTCGATTATATAAATTTCACCAGCTCCTGATTTCGTCACAATGCCTCACATATGCGTTTTATCCAAGCTGACACTAGAGGTAGAACAGTAAAAGTCAATGGACCTTGAGTTCGAGCTTTCATAAAAGAATACTGCCTCCACTTAAGCACTGCACAGACTCTTGAACTGGCTGAGTTTAACAGCTTAATTGCGTTGTGTAGAATTGCAAAAAATATGTGTCGCGATCTATGACGTGAAAATCGTACCGTTCGTCAATGTGTGGGCTTATGGAGTTGTTTTTTCCCGGTATCATCTTACTTAAAGCTTGTTTATTTGTCTTGCTTTCAAAGAAAAAAATGCTCCCATCTAGTCCAGATCTTTGGAATGAAGTAGTTGGGGGATTTCCTTATTTCAGAGGTAAAATTAGCAAGAAAATGGCCGCCAAAGTGTTATGACTTCCAAAGTCTGAGAGTCCTTGGAAACTGCAAATTTACATTTTGTTTTTGGAGACTTCAAAATAAACGTTTTTCAGTAAAAATCCATTCAGATATGGGTTTTAATGGACATAGAAGGAGTAGAGCCAAAACAAAACACACAAAACAATGATTAAAAATTGCCCCACTGGCAGAAAAATACCAATTTCATCGATTTCTTTATTTTGACGAGCGCCTGATGTCACCATGATGCCTTTCACATTATAATAATACAAGACAATAAGAAGCTCCCCAGCTATTTCTTGCTCGTTGTTAGGCTCTTTGTCTCTCTACAAATGATGTATACAATTAATTCCATTAATCCTTTGAGTATCCCCGCCATTCTCCTGGGATATTTTGTCATGCTAATTTGGGTTGGCTGCATTTCATAAAAAGACAGAGAATAAAATGGTTTTGAACACCTGTTACGTATGTCACCTAGCCAACCAGTCTCGAGAGCTTATAACACCAAGCACTCAGGTTAAAAAGGAAAAGGGGGCCACGCAAAAAAAGCTTTATTACCGAAAATTCTCTTTTCTAGATTCTATGACGATTGTATCTGAGACAACAATTACGTAGCCACTTACGTGGCTTGCTTATGAGTTGCCAGTGGTTACCTGTTGCCAGGTTTCCTAATTACTAAGGCGATAGAGATGGTTTGCCTAATAGTAATAGACATTACAGGAATGGCTTAAACACACTTCAGCCCGTAGCACCGCCCCGGACGGTATCCGGCAATATGTGACAGAAAAGATCTGCGTGACACTGGAAAGCTAAAAAAAAAAAATCTTTTTGGTAAAGTGTAGCATAAATATGGGTTTCTTTAACTGTACAGTCGAGGGGCACTGTGCCCAATTTTTCTGAAACCATGTTTTTAATTACGGTTTCTTAATCTGTTGTATCAGTTGCATCCGCACAAGAGATATTGTGTCGAAATTCATATTCTAAGTGTTAAAAAAGCAAGACGAGATATAAAATATATACCAGTGTTAATAGAAGGAAACAGTTGGTTTTTTGTTTCCTATCTCCTGAAAATTTTGTGTTCTCTTGATCTAATTTATTTGAACAGCTTGCCGAAGTCATGTCTGTCTAGGAACCGGAGAGTGAGGAGGTTGGGGAACGGGGCGACGGGTGTCATGGAGCATTGACCTTTGGTTATATTATTTTCATCATACAGCTCAGACAATGTGTAAACTTACGTTATCACATGCTTTCTGGAGCAACGGGAAAAAAAAGGTATGTATGGAAGGACTTGGTATACATTGTAAACAAAATAGGCTGGAGAATCCCAAGAAATAACAAAGATAAAGGACATGTGCTTCAAATGAAAACTACTTACTTTCGATCTTTAACATTTGACCCAAAATATTGCAGGCAGGACAGTACCCTTTACACCAAAAGTAAAATTATGTTTCTCGAGTAAAATAATATCAAGATCAGTGATACCAAATAAAGTTTCTTTATTTGTGCCTTATATTAAACCCCACCATTTGGATGCTCACACAGGATCAGTACAATGAATGATGTACAATATCCCAGCCTACAAATTGTTCATTTTGATACAATAATAGGTTATAGTAAATAATAATATAATGAACCCAGTCTTAACACTCTTTTGAAGAACCCTGAAATCAGCCACAGAATACCATCAGCACACATTGCAAGACAACAGTGGTTTTATTTAGTGATGGTGCATACTGAAAGACTGAAGGGTTTTAGCCTCTCCCCCACCGCCTACCCCTAAATCACTCACACCCAAACTCTATCTCTGTGTTAATGAACGTTTCTTTGAGAACGACATTAGCCGTTGAAACCGTTATAGTTGTGTACGAATTAACCCTAGATTGAACAACTTGGCAGCATGCTGGTTTATTCTATCATTGTTGTCAGCGCTTATAAATATAGTAACCCCGACAGCTCATCAACTGGTCGCTTTTAAGGACAAGCAGGCTAACCCAGATTTTGTGGGGGTTTTTGTTAGAAATCTTGACCTACACTAAAAGTGGGCATTGCCCCACCTATAGAAGAAGTTTGGTTTCATTGGTGTGTATAATTGATGGTTAGAGAGAAAACTCCCCTTGTCTTTAAAAGAAAATGAACAAGGGTTTAAAAACTTTACCTTTGATTTTCTCAAAACAGCATTTTTCGGGATAGTCCCCTTGTGCTTAAAAGCGACCAAATATCTGTGGGGCTCAACAAAGGATGAGCCCACTCGCAGAGACTACGAAACACTTTCCCCACTGACACAGTTACCTACATGCTCACTGAACTTTTGTAAGGTGCGTTTTACTTTCCTCGACTACACGGCCACATCGAGTTCATGGACGGAATAATTGGGAATTGACTATGTGCATATTTATGCTTGTTCCGCTGAAATTTAGCAGTTATTATTATAATCACCCCGTAACACTTTTATAATAATAATAATAATAGTAGATAGCATTTGTATAGCGCATATCCCCGCTCAACAGCAGGCTCTATGCGCTTTACACTATATTATTACCCCAGCAGACCATAGAACACTCCGAAACATTCTCAGCTTCCTGGGAAGCATACAGTGCGAGCAGCCGATTAAGCGCTCAAACACTAACAAACTGACAAGATCTTTCGCTGTCTATAGCCGGGTACCCATTCCCACCTGGGTGAAGTGAGAAAAATTCGTGTAAAGTGCCTTTCCCAAGGACACAACGTCGGGCCCTTGACGGAATTCGAACCCACGACCTTACGGTTGCGAGTCCGAGAGCCTAACCACTAGGCCACCGACGTTTTCACCAGCTGAAGTTAGAGGTAAAGTTGGAGGTGAAACGGCTTTGTCCCCACCATCCAGGAAAAAAATACTTACAGTAAAAAGATGGAGAACAAATGTAACTATTCTCGTCTGAGTAATTATTGCTTGAAACGTCATGGGTCACCGTGGGTACAGAAAACCTATCACTGTGTGCTCTTATCGCTTGCTAATAGGTGTTAAAGAAGTAGAATCAACCTAAGTCCCACCCACACTTTAATCCACCCACCGCCTATGATGGTATTATTGCTGGCAGTGTTTGCAAGAAGATCCATAGTGTAAAGGGTAAGATAACCCCCCGGGGCGGTGCTACTGACTGAAACGTTTTTAGGCCCCCGAAGGGGGGACATTAATTTGTTCGTATGCACAGTAGAATTGTAAATGGGCTGATTCATCAATGTCATGCTCATAGCTGTGCCTGAACTGCAACAGAGAACTACTGCTTTTTCTAGCCTAATCCTTACAATCGTCATTTTCGTTCTACTTCTTTTGTATGTTTTTCACACTCTTGTGATCAGCTATTTCCGAGGTGCTGTGGTAGTTGAAGCAGATTTTGTGTTTTTGAGGCTAGAGAGGTGAACAGAGTAAGCCCGATTCCCTGTAAGGACTTTTCTGTTGAAATCCACCCCTTGGCGCTCATGTGACCTTATGCAGTTGCAGGCGCCGTAAAATCTCAACTAAACAAAAAAATTAAAAGGGTAAGATATCCTTTGACACCAAGTTGTTAAGCTGACTAGCACCACAGCAACCCACAACCTTTTACACAACGTAAAGACTTTCGGGGTTGACTTATTTTCTCTATCACTACGTTTATGTGATATATACAGTGAGAGTGTGTGACAGAAATTTCCAACAACACCTAAAAAAAACCCAGAGGGGTGCAGTTTAATCCGTGAAGCCTGCCTGACCTCACACTGACAGTCCAGATCACAAGGTATGCCCTGAAATCATTTGTCAGTGGCTATGCGTTCACAAAGACTTGAGATCATAATATAAACACACAACATAGTCCAACAGAAAGCAGCAACGTCAAGTTAAGTAATAAAGGAAAAGTGCAAGGTCTTCGGCCAAGTGATGTTAAACCATAAAAAACTGATCAGAGACAGATACATCCACAACTATTTTATATGGGAACACGACGTCGAAAAATGATGAAGACAATCATCTTCCTGTGTTGTTAGTAGAACGAAAATGTAGCCCCCCCCAATACACACACACACACTTCCCCACCCCTTGCACACCTTGGAAAAAACGAAAACATATATTACTTCATTATAACACCTCTCTATCTATTATTCATTTGTAGCGCTTGTTTAAGTGCAATTAATTAAGTTTCCCCAAATCTGCCAGTAAGTGTGGCATTGTGTATACACGTGCGTCGCATAATTAAACAATAACAGGAACAACAATAAAAACAAAAGCAGACACCACTTTTAAAAAACCTGAACAAAGTGCTCACTGAGCTCAACGCCACACATTCTATGAAGACCTATGTGAGCGTTGCGAGGAACACGCAGCATGACGGTGCTGGTTCTGTGCTCTTCCAATATGGCCGCTCACCGCCCTGACCTGGAGTGGACACACGCAGAAGATGTTACATTATGAA
>NW_004797438.1:1265204-1266339 GCF_000002075.1 Aplysia californica
CTCTATCTCTCTCTCTATCTCTCTCTATCTCTCTATCTCTCTATCTCTCTATTTCTCTCTGTGACTCTCTTTCTCTATCTCTCATCACTTTCCCTTAAATTTAAATAGCCACTCTGTTTTCTTAAATTTATCAAATTGACGGCTGGGACAAAGGCGTTAAAATCGATTGACATTTTCAATTGATTTCAATTCCATCCGCTTTTTCCTTCAAAGATGCCATAATACCTCCTTGAAGGGGGTGTGCACATTTCGAATTGCTTCTCATCCATTCTCATCGCCTCTCTACGGCTATAAATAACTTGCAGCATTTTCAGATGCCAACTTCTGCTTGAAATCTCCGTAAAATGGCTACGAAATTGTTAGGGGAGGCTACTGGAAAAGAAGGTCTAGTGTGCTCTTTATGTTTCTATTCTTGTGTTTGTTATATGGAAAATGTATAGAATTAAATTATAGTTTTAGTTACTTGGAATAATCACCCGATCTCAGCTCTTTCTCTCTGTCTAGTGGGCGATGGAGACACCACCTTTAAGTTTTCCTTTTTTATCTTCCCTTCAGTAATTTCTGTCATTCTGTCTTACTTTTTCCTATCTCTAAATTGCTGTTCTTATATCGAAATGGTTGTGTTTTCTCAAACAGAACATATCTCTTACCACTGCACACAATGTTATCTTTTTTCTTGGCGTCAAACAATGATATTTCCTATCCTTCTTTTTCTTTTCTGAATTCTTTTTAATTTCCTCTAAATTTTGACGTGTATTATGTTTGTTTAGCTTACTTTACTCTACCCCCCCCCTACCTTCAATTCACCACCTGCATCTGTGTTGCACTGGTTAAGCGTGTCGTCGTCGTAAGCAGAAGACTTGAGTTCGATTCACGAATAGGGAGAACTTTTACCGAGTACCCCGGTCTTTCTGTCAGGACAAAAAATCGCTCTCAACCCGGGTTGACTCTGACAGGCAGGGTTGAAGGCCACGTTCTAAATTATCTGACTTTTTTGTAAGGTGGGGGGGGTGAGCCGCCCTATAGCCACCCTTTCTCACCCCACCACCACCATCAACACCACCACCACCACTCCACCTTCACCAACAGCACCACCACCACCAAAAACAACAACAACAACAACAACAACAACAAC
>NW_004797438.1:1267118-1269732 GCF_000002075.1 Aplysia californica
CCCCGCTTCCCACCACCACCACCACCATCACCACCACCAACAACAACAACAATAAACAACAACAATCATACTCCCCACCACCACCACCACATCCACCACCACCACCACAAACTGCCGTCCCGTGCAGCAGCAGTGACAGCATATTCAGCATCCACATCCCCATCATCACCAACCATCCTCCTCCTCCTCCTCCACCAGGCTCCCGTCCCTCCCGCCATTACCTGGTCGTGTCGTCTGTGTCTGTCTATCGATTCCTGGCACCCTCACCGTCGTCCGTCGTCCGTCGCACGCGCCGCCGCATGCGCCCTTACCCCTGTTTCCGGCAGCACGAGTCGCCCCCCTTCCCTCGTTTGACTCGTCTCCCATGAGTGGACACTAAAACACCAACCAGCACCATCTCTCCGCCGGGCGCGCGGCAACTTAGGAAAACTTTTTTTTTAGCTACCCTTTTTCTTCTTCTTCTTCCTTTCTCGGAAACGTCAAGATATTCTCGGTTACAGAACTGCACGGTTTGTACATTTATGTGTAATTTTAGAAGATTTGTGATAAGAAATTGGATTGGTTAATTATGGTATGAGGCACGAGCAGTGCTTTTCAGTGAACGTTTTTTGTAAATTTCTTTACAGTCTGAAATGTTTTCTGTCTTTTTTGTCTCGTTTTTTTTTCCTTCCTAAAGTAAGGGATGCATTTAGAAACACATTATTTTATGACTAGTTATCCTATCCGATGTTCAATAATTTCTTTTGGAGAATGTTTGCAGTGAGTTAGAGTGTTTCATAGAATTAGAAGAAAAGTGATTTATAGAGGAAGCAATATCGCGGTGCCAGCAATGTGTAGTTCTAAAAAAGGTGCTTGTGCGCTCCGAGTTTTAAGTATTCCCCGAAATTGTGTTATTGTTTCGAGCTGCGCTTACTTAAGTTATTTTGTTAAAAACTGCTTTTTAAGTATACACTTTATTTAATATATTATTTGTTTACGAGGAGTGTTTTAAGTATACACTTTATTAAATTTAATATAGTATTTGTTCACAAGGAGCGTTTAGCATACACTTCATTCGTATTTTTCACAAACAGGGTTTTAAGTACACGCTTTATTTATGCTATTCTTGAAAATGGTGTTTAAACTAAACGCTGTAACCATGTATTTTCTTACCAGCATTATTTTAGGTATATGCTTGAAGCATTCTGTTGTTACAAATTGTGTTTTAATCATACTCTTTAGCTATGCTTTTCTTAGAGACGGTGTTTTAATTATAAGTTTCGACTAAGTTATTTTTACAAACGAAGGTTTTTGGTATACACTGTTATCATCATAATATTATTGTTGCTCACTGTCGGCGTAAGAGCATTTCCTCGTAAAAATGTATGAAGACTACAGGGGGAAAAACGACGGTAGTCACAAACTGAAAATCGTGAGGGTACCAATTTTGAACGCTTGTTAACAAATAACTATTTCTGTTGAACTGTTGGTTTTTTAATTTCCCATTCAATGACACTTAACAATGAACCGCTAGTCAAACAAATATGAAGTTATGAGTCCACAAGCGTTTAAAATAGGCACCCTCACAATTTCCAGTTTGTTACTGCAGTCCTTTTCCCCTGTAGTCTTCATACATTATACAATGTTGTTGGTTAAAAAAAAATATTACACATAAAAGACTTACGTTATTGCATACATGAACGTTAATCTTTTAAAAAGGAAAGTTACTTTATTACGGATAAGAAAGTTACTGTTTACATTTAATTCAGTTACTCTTTTACAGATAAGGACACCTGTTGTTTATTTCCCCGATGTACGTTCATGACTAATTATTAGGAAAAGTTACCAATAGCAGTTTGTAAATAGAAGTATGTAAGTTATCAAGGTGCTATCCCGAAAATTGGATTCTTTTAATAAACGTTTCAGTTACGAACGCCGTTGCTTATTGAAGGATAATGCTATTTAATTAGTGTAAAAGTTATCAACGGCATCGCTTACAGAAGGATTATTTAGCACTAACGTAATGAGAAAAATTACGAGATCTGTTCTCCGTCGTTGATCCCAACAGAATTCTCTATTTTATAAAAGTCATTCCCCTTTACAAAAAAAAAATGTATTATTCTGTTATTTTAGATGAAATTAAATCAAATAAAAATTGCTCTAACTTTTACGACGAAACTTTTACGATGAATTTTCAACATTTATTTTATCTGATCATTGCCCAAAATCAAACAGCGCTGTGGACTGTTGTGAACGCAACCAACTTGTGTTTTGAGCGCTCATATGACCTTATGCAGTTGCGAGTGCCGTAAAACTCTTACTACTACAGCAATGAACGAAATCATTATTAATGCTTGTAGATCCAAACAGTTTATTTACTGTTCAAAGGCCGTTTTCCCCCCTTTTACTTTCTTGTCTTTCGTGTTTTTTTCATTTTGGTTTTCTTGAACGTTTCGAATTCGCCAGTGTAATGATTTTCAAAGCAATAAGGCTCGTTTTAACATTTTGCGAAAGACATAAATTTACGAATTTCTTTAAAAATTAAAAACATCACGATCTCAAATTTTGAAGACGGGCTCAGAAAACAGTAGTACATATTTGCCTTATAAATCCAATTTGCAGAATGAATTTCTTC
>NW_004797438.1:1270682-1272856 GCF_000002075.1 Aplysia californica
TCGCTATATAAATGTTATATATTGTTATTATTATTATTGTTATAGTAAACTAATTTATTTTGCAACATTTTTTTTGAGACACATGACGTGTTTTTGTTGTTGTTGTTGTTGTTGTTGGTTGTTGTTTTTTTTAGGATGTGAAATATCTTTTTGCTGCAATGATTTTGTTAAGTAAAACAACGTTGCGCTTAGTGATTAATTCCGAGTCTACAGTGCCGTAAAAATGTACTCAAACAGACAAACTAAGAGCTGAATCGAAGCAATACTGCTCGAACTGTGTTCTGTAGTAAGGTTATGCTGCTCACGAAAAGTTTTCAAACAGTGAAGGTTTGCAAAAGTAAAAAAATAGTCAAAGATTAAAAAACAATCAAACCCTCCACACCCACCCCCAAAAAAATAAACCACTCGAAAAAGCAAAAACAAACTAGAAACAACTATAAACTAAACAGACAAAACAAAATTCTAAAGATAACCAAACGAATAGGTTGAACGCCTGTTTCGACACTCATAAAAGGCGGGACTTCCAGAAGTATCATCTTTTTCCGTTAAGGCTTAGACATTAGATTGAAATTCATTTCATTTTTTTTCACTAAAGTTCAAAGCGCGAAGTTGGAGGACACTACTAGTGGGTCTTATTTCTTTACTTTTCCTCTGTTATTTCTGTCTTCCTGTCTGTCTGTCTTACTTTTTCCAAGCACTTAAAGGCCATTGTGTGTTCATCTGCTTCTCTTTACTCAAACAACTAAAAACACACAAAAATATAGTTCAAGAATGCCCTGTAATGGATTGGAACCAGTGCTATCCTCTCCGTAGATCAACATGATAACTACTGGGCACACTGTAGTTTAGAGAAAGGAGGTTGAAGTAAAATTGCGTATCTCCATCTGACTCACTCCTACCCCCCCCCCCCGCCTCCCGGGGAGGACTGAAGGGTCTTTAGGCCATTCCCAAAAGAGGGACATTAATATATTCTGATGCACAGTAGAATTATAAATTGTAAATGGGCTGATTCATGAGTACCATGCTCATAACTGTGCCTGAACACCAACAGGGAACTGCTGCTTTTTTCTTTTTTAATCCTTACCGTCGTCATTTGTCCTATATTTCTTTTGTATTTTTGTCACACTCTTGTGACCCGTTATTTCCGGGGTGCCTTGATAGTCGAAGCAGACTTTGTGCTGCTGAAGCTAGAAAGGTGAGCAGAGTAAGCCCGATTCCCTGTAACTGTAAGGACTTCTCTGTTGACATCCACCCCTTGGTGCTCATATTATGAGCTTATGTAGTTGTGAGCGCCGTAAAACCTCTACTAAAACTAACAGACCACTCTGCTCAAGCTGGGAAATAGCTGTTTCGTATTCTAAACGATAAAATGTGTGTTATTGATTGTGTAAAACATCAAATACAATATTATGTTTGATTACAAGATAATGTGCATACTTTATTGAAATGGTGCACCAGCAAGTTTAGTTACATAAGTAGTTGTGGGTTTTTTGTATCAAAGAAAGTGTCTTCATCTTCGACAATGGATACATTGACCCCCCAAAAAATTACGATGTATTACTTTAGAAGAGAATCAAACAGATGTATACTATCCCTGTCTACCACTTTTTTTTCTCGGGTTTTCTTTATCGTGTTCGATTTTTAAAAAGTCTTCCTCTTTTCGTTTTACAGCAGCACAAATGGCTTAAGTGTCAAAATAAACAAATCAGACATAAACGTATGGCTGAATAGAGCTCGATGTCACCTTTCAAAGCAATTTTATCTTATCTCAATCCTCAAACTTGTAAAAGAATTATAGAAAAATCACACTTTGTCTTACCTCAATACTTCAAACTTGTTCAAAATGTTAATTTGCGATTTTCTCCAAAAAGCAGTCATGGCACTTAAGACATTTTTGCTTTCATGAGTGGTGCTGTCCTTTCTTAAGGCGCCTACCTAATTTTATAAGTAATGTCAACATGGATCACGGATATAGATTTAGAATACAAAATATGATCACTTAAACACCGTTTTTGTGTAGTAGGTGGTAATTTCAGAGATCTCACGGAGACAGTCGACGTCAGTTATCCTATCTTACCCCGCGGGACTGGGGACAATGACGTCATATTCTTTTGACGGGAAGGCGGGGGTTCAGCTGTGCTCACGTCACCAGCTGGGTGTGGTTAATGTGTGTG
>NW_004797438.1:1273873-1275067 GCF_000002075.1 Aplysia californica
GAGAAGATTTTTTAAAAGGGGGTAGCCTTTATTTTAAGTAGGATTTTGAACTGTGAACATTTCAACATCATCTCAATTCTTGCATCTACTCCTTAGTCAGAATAATTTGGGTTTTTTTTTCATACCTGATTTGGAAGAGAAACACCTAGCTCAGTTCTTTATTCCCGATCGTTTCTAAAGTGGTGTCTCTAGTTTGCGTTTTTGTCTACTTTCTTTGTCTGGCAGCAAAAAAAAATCAATTTGGAAACCAGCAGTGATCAAATACTAATCAAAAGTGTTTTCATGAACCGTTATTCTATCAAATATGATTAAGATGCGATACCTAGATAAAGTCCAAATAATTATTAATAATAATTTTTTGTCAAAATGTTTCAGAATAACAAAAGAGTAAGATCATGAAAAGAAATGCGGTCAAAATATAGCAAACCTCTAATCTATAGAATTGTCGTAGTCTTTTGCACGAACACTACTCATGAGCCTTACCAAAAAAAGATAAAAGAAAGGTAGAAAGAAATTATGAATAATAAAGGAAAAATAAACCCCCAAGAAAGGGAACAAAACAAAACAATGAAAAACCAAAAAAGAAAGCTCACTTGAACAATGGGTTTAGTACCACCGAAAAAAAGTAGGACGGCAGATTTTGACCTTTAAGATTTTACTTTCTCTTACGTTGAAAACGTGACTTCGATCGTTTTTCCCCATTATTTCTATCTTCAAATAATATTATCTACAGAGCACCGTTTTTGTGGGTCGAAATTTACTTTTACCGCTTAGCGTTGCAATGTCGTGTTCTGATGTATAGGCCTACAACACGAAGCACGTTTATTAATTCTTTATTTGGAGCTTACTTCAACAAGTTGGGCTAGTACCGAGATTCAGGGTCTCCGGAATGAGTGAGCTGGACTACATTTGGATCGTGTGACTTCATGGCTTTACTTGACATCTGAGATTATTTTACCGGTCGGTGTCTGTGATGTTGCGGTTAGGTGCTTCGCTGGCACTTGCAGACGACGTGAGTTCGATTCCCGTTATTAACGAAATTGTTGTTGATTTGCGGATGGTTGGCGGGTGCTCTGGTATGGTTTGCTCCTTCTGTCCAATCAAACATCTATCGTCGTTTTCTCCATGTTTTCTTTTTTATGTTTGTTACTCTCTTGTAACACCTCTAATCTTCTAGTGCTCATATGACCGTAT
>NW_004797438.1:1275501-1277599 GCF_000002075.1 Aplysia californica
CTACTACTACTACTACTACTACTACTACTACTACTACTACTACTACTACTACTGCGTTGTTGCTTCTTTAATATCTGAAAAAAAATCTTTCTTCATCTTGTATCCAGCCACGGTGACATGCCATGTTTCCAGTTGTTCGGAAATGTCTCAACTCCCATCATCGTTTTGACCGTCCTCTGCCACGTTTCCACGCAAAAACTCATGCAGTTTTGAACGCCGTAAAACCCCTACTATAATTATTTTTAAAAAACAGCAAATCCCCAGAAACCTTGTGTTGTGCCGGTTCATGCCATCAGAGTATTTCTTTGCGTTTCTGTGGGTGGTTGGCGGGTGCTCTGGTGTGGTTTGCTTCTTCTTTTCTATCAAACATCTATCGTCCTTATATCCCCTTCTTCTTTTTTATGCTTGTTACTCTCTTGTAACACCTCTAATCTTCTGGCGCTCAAATGACCTTATGCTGTTGCAAGCGCCGTAAAACCTCTACTAAAACTAAACACTAAAAGCTGAGAGCACCCCGTTGGGAATTGCAGAGACAGAAAAAAAGCCCAATACTTGACAGACCTACTTATAGAAACATAATACGTAAGGGTCTTTTTTTCGTAGATGTTTTACGGCGCTCGCAACTGCATAAGGTTATATGAGCGCCAGGAGGTTAGAAGTGTTGCAAGGGAGTAACAAACATAAAAAAGAAGGAGGGGAGATAAAGACGATAGATGTTTGATAGGCAAGAAGGAACAAACCACACCAGAGCACCCACCAATCACCCACTCGTAAGGGTCTGAGCGGGTGCCTTTTGATACGGTAGCTAAGAATTTGTTCAATTGTTTTTTTGTTCTGTTTTTTTCTAGTAGTCTCCCATTCATGCGTGCAGTAACTAAACAGCCCAATGCGACAAAGTGGTTTTTAAACTCAAATGACGTAAAATTAGAAAGCTATGACGTGTATAATGATTAAATAGCATGGTTTATCCAACACTTTACGATGTTTTGCACTCAGCTAATTGGAATTTTAGATGTTAATTATCCTTTAGAATAATCTCCATCACCGTGCCGTGCCGGATGCCGTAACAAAGGGCAGGTGGTTGGAGGGAGTCACTGGAATATTCTGCTTTTTAAATCATTCCTCTGTTTACTGCTTTTTCTGTCTGTCTGTCTGTCTGTCTGTCTGCCTGTCTGCCTTACTTTTTCCCGCCACTGCGCTAAATGACCACTGTTGCGATGATGTGCTTCTCTTTAATCAAACAAACAAGATCTTAGTAAGTTTTAGTAAGTGTTTTACTGCACTTGCAACACAGTAAGGTCATATAAGTGCCGAAGATTAGAGTTGTTACAAGAGAGTAACAAACACAACAAAGAAGGAGGGGAAATAAGGAAGATAGTTGTTTGATAGGAAAGAAGGAGCAAACCACACCAGAGCACCCGCCAACCACCCACTCTGGAAACAGACATCTGCGACCAAGGTTGAATTTAAAATAAGTTTTTTTTCTTTGCTCAAGTACTCTTGACAAGAAATTTGTTATCCCGGTATTTTCCGATCACCCATCTATTCAGGCTCTCTGTCAGTTTTTTTCAAGGTCTACCTTGCCTTGTTTGTCTATATTGTTTTCAGACGAGAGCAAACTTTCCCTAACCTTCATGTCGACCAAAATGACGTAGAAACAGACTATATTTCGTCTGCAAGCTGTTAAAACCCACTTAGGCCATAAAACATACATTTTCAGTAGAGAGAAAAACCTGTTTTAGAGGGTGGTTGGCGAGTGCTCTGGTGTGGTTTGCTTCTAAATTCTTCTTTCCAAATCTATCATCCTTTCCTCCCTTTCTTCTTTTTTTATGTTTGTTTGTTACTCTCTTGTAACACCTCTAATCTTCTGGCCCTCAGATGACCTTATGCAGTTGCGAGTGCCGTCAAACTTCTTGTTTTTTGTTGTTTTTGTAAAGTGTTTTACGGCGCTCGCAACTGCATAAGGTCATACGAGCGCGCGGGACACATCTAATATTTTCAGTTGGTAGGAAATTTTGAATTTTCCCCGGGTGGCGGCCGAAGCCTACTCTTATCGATTATAGACCACCAAGGGATCTTTAACGTGCGCAACTTGCAC
>NW_004797438.1:1278542-1279878 GCF_000002075.1 Aplysia californica
TGTTTGTGTGTGTGTGTGTGTGTGTGTGTGTGTGTGTGTGTGTGTGTGTGTTTGTGTGTTTGTGTGTATGTGTGTGTAGTAGTAGGCGTTGGGGAGGGTTGGGGCGTTCTTCAATATTATCTTCTTTTATTAAATCCGTCTTTCCCTCCTCTTACCCCCCTCCCTCCATTATTCTGTCTAATGATGTGTAATACCGTTTATAAAGTAGACAGTTAGATCTAATACTAAGACCAAGCGGTATTAAAATTGTTTATCTGTCTTTAAAATGTCTATTTGTCTTCTGGGTTGGTGACTTGTAAAAATCTAACATATTACAACATTTTTTAAAAACAAATTATTACTTTGAAAAAAAAAAAAAGGCTTTTTTCTTGTAACACTGTATTCAGTGTGAAGCATGCTAAAAACGAAAGGTGTATTTAACACCGCAAATGTAGTATAATATTATAATGTGTTACCTGATGTACGCGTGTGAAACCATCTTTTACATAATGCTTTTTTCGGGGGATCATCTACATTCACTAACTAGAGCATAATATTATTGTCGCTTTAAACAGGGGCTATTATTGTTCACGTCTTTGAAAGAATGAAACTGTTGCAGAATACTGTGAATGGGGGCTCTCGTAGACGGGAGGTTTCGGAGTCCGCCTCTCATTAAATAGGTCCCAGGTTCGAATTCGGATCACGACGGAAAATTTACTTCTCCTAAATGTCCTCGTTTCTCCTCCTTAAATTTCCTGCGTTCTAATCATGTACTGTGGTCTGCTTTCGCCTCCACTTTCTGCCACTACCCCTTAACATCCTTGCCCTTTCCTCTGGGCTCCTGATTCTTTCTGCAGCCTTTCTCCTGCTACTCTTTGGCTCCTCTTTGCTGCTGTCTTTCAGCCACACCCCAGATCTTATGGTAGGTAAGATCTAAAATTGGCTTTGTCGGATAAGGGCAACAAATCTCGGAGGTCCAGTGTGCAAGTTGCGCACGTTAAAGATCCCTTAGTGGTCCAAAATCGATTAGAGTAGGCTTCGGCTGCCATCTGGGGAAAAAATTCAAAATTTCGTGACAACCTAAAAATATTCAAGGTGTCCTCACATATGACCCTATGCAGTTACGAGCGCCGTAAAACACTTACCAATAACAAAAACAAAACGATTAATTAAAAACAAAAACAACCTTTCCCTGTAAAGCTGTATTCAATGCGAAGCATGATGAAAACGAACGCTAGATTAAACCGCACTAACATAATGTATTACCTGATGCACATGAGCGGAACCATCTTTTACATAATGTTTACCCCCGGGGGAGGTGCCACTGACTGAAATGTCTTTAGGCCATTCCCAAAAG
>NW_004797438.1:1280426-1281348 GCF_000002075.1 Aplysia californica
GGGGGGGCATCCATCCGCTGTCGCCTAAAATAGAGGCTATTATTATTCCCGTCTTTGACAGAATTAAGTTGCAGTATACTGAGAGCGGGTGATGTGACGTCGCCATTTGTTGGCGTGTGCAAGTTGTGCTCGTTAAAAATCCCATTGTGGAGACTGTCTCTCGAATAACCTTCTGTCTTCTTTCTTTTATCCTCCCTCTTGTACCTCTAGGGCGTCGAAGGGAGAAAACGCTTTCTGTCTCTGGCAAGCTGGGTGGCCTCGCTGGGTGGGATGCTGTGTGTTTTAAGGATGTCCTTCACACCTTCGATCCAGGTCTTCATTGGCACTTAAATGACCAAAATTGAGTTCATAGTGCCGTAAACCACCTACACAATCAATCTAATCAGGTCTTCATTGGTCTCCCTCTTGACTTGTACTTGTACCCTGCTATTCTTCTGCATTACTCTTTACCTGCTCGGTGACAATGTCAATGTAATCTAGTGATCTACCCCCTTTCGTAGGAGTGGTCGTGCATTCCACTACCTTTTTAGCCTCCCAGAAGTGGGAGATCTGTATCATGTCTTCCCATTTTCTATGTCTCCTGTCCAGTTCTATTTCTAGTTAATGTTTTAACAGAACCGTCTAATAATCTTGTATTCTGAGCGTAAAGAGTCAGGTGCTTCGCTATCGCACTCTGGAGACCTGAGTTGGCTTAAGTGGGGGGCAATTTTTAAAAACAAATTATCGAGTACGTTCACCTCAGTCTTTCTGCTGGGATGTTGTTTCTCATTGGCCAAGACGGTCAAGTTCAGAAGCCCGCCTCGTAAATAGTGTCGATGTGGGTGAAACTAAACACTATAATAAAAAACAAAAAGAAAGAACACCCCTCCCCCTCCAAGAAAAAAAATATGAATGAATAAATAAATAAAACAAAATAATTTTT
>NW_004797438.1:1288356-1289471 GCF_000002075.1 Aplysia californica
CCCGCCAAATAACCCTGCCTTCACCAGCCACCCACATGGACAATTCATTTCCCATTTACTGCTCCGTCTGGGGTCCTCTATTCAGAGTATGGGGGCCCTCTACACAAAGCCAGCCGCCCCAAAGTTTTGTATCTGTGCTCAATGACCACGTAATTTATTCTCAATATTATCTCTCTTCAAGTAATCAATGGCCTGCCCTTCCTTGTCACTCACAGAAGGCGTGTGTTCGACTCCCCAAAGTAGAGGAGTTTTTTTTTCTTTCTTTTTTGTTTTAAATAGGGTAGATCTATCTCTATCTTTCCATACGGATATGAATACTTGACAATCACTATAGACAGTGAGTATAAAATAGAAGCTAAATAAATGTGGTTTCTTCGTATACGTTTGAGAATTTCCTGGACAGAAAAGAAATGAAACGAAAATGAGGTGAAAGAAGAGCAGATGAGAAGTACATTAATAAGACCACTTGGGAATCGATCGACAAATGTAGCTTCTAGGACACTGATTTCGATCTAATAGCTTTGAACATCTAGCTTTAAAAAGAAAAATAGATGGCAAATATGTCAGGGTTGACCCAGAAAAACATTTTTGGAAAACCTGAATCAATTTTTGATGGGGAAGTATTAGGATAATATAAGATGTTTTTGTTAAGCTTCCGAGCGGAGAAATAAAAACATTAATGAAGAACCACGAAAGTCGATGTCTGTTTCATCTGGCACTTTATAGTGATAATGATGATCTCTGTCTTTGTACCTGAAAATTGTATGGTTGCTTTTAAGGATAAGCGGACTAACCCAGATTTCCGGGGTTTCCAGAAATCTTGACCTACACCAAGTGTGGTCATTGCCCTACCTATGGGAGAAGTTTGGTTTTATTGGTGTGTATATTTGTTTGGTTATAGAGAAAACTCTCCTTGTTTTTTAATGAAACTGAAAAAAGTGCAAAAACTTTACCTCGGATTTTCTCAAAACAGCATTTTTCAGTATTGCCCTCTTGTCCTTAAAAGCGACCATATAGATCTGGATCTATTTTTCTCAGTTTGGGTTGGCCCTGGCAGGCATGATCGAAGCAGCCCATTTCCTAATTACACGCAAACACGTACACACTCGCTTTCT
>NW_004797438.1:1294112-1296587 GCF_000002075.1 Aplysia californica
CCCCACACACACATGCACACATACACATACACACATACACGCATACACACACTCACTCATACATACATACAGTACATACACTCATACATATATATTATGCACATGCAAATACGTACCCGCACACATACACTCTCTGTCTGTCATTTGTTCCCCTTTTCAATGCGTGCACGGTTAATAGTACACAGCGGTTACTACAAAATGCGAATTTATTAACAGATTATGAAATTATTATAATAGAGAAACAAGGTCATTTGGTTAGTAATTTAGTGCGCTCGGTTTAAACTATAGATTAGCCTTTTTTTTTATCTTAAGACTATTAAAATATATTACTATAATATACCAAACTATTGTTACGCGTGTGTATTTTTGTGGCAGGATCACGTTCTTTTTTAAATAAAAGAAATTAATAACAATACCCGGTAACAGAATGTTGTATTATAAAGCCCAGCCTCATTCACCGAATAACCCGGTTTTCAATTCAATGTCAAAAGTTATGTGGCCATTTGAGACAAAGCAGTGACGTGAATAACAAAGTGCAGTAGAATAGTGCACTGGGACGTTTGGATATTTATATCATTGCCTCAGTAGCGGTATATATATATGTGAAGGGTGCTGATAAAATACGTTGCTTTTCGGATTCAAGCCTTACTGAAATAGATAGATCTACATCACTCTTATAGGTGAAGTTTTTTTCAGTTTAGAAGTATGAAATAATA
This sequence comes from Aplysia californica, assembly GCF_000002075.1. Classification (NCBI taxonomy): domain Eukaryota; kingdom Metazoa; phylum Mollusca; class Gastropoda; order Aplysiida; family Aplysiidae; genus Aplysia; species Aplysia californica. The sequence continues at coordinate 1,294,829 of NW_004797438.1, forward strand.
AAAAGCATGTTATGACTAAAGAATATTATGACATCAATAGAAAATTTTAAAAATTTGACCCTACTGTCGATTTTTGGCCAATATATCCATTTGTGGATTGTGAAAAATAACTCATTTTGTCAGCATGATTATTTTTATATACTAGTGAAACAGTGTCTTACATACTGTTCGTAAGACAGTTAACAGTACTACAGCCATTTACCTTGTCAACTGCCAGAAGGGAAGTGCTTCAGTAACGGTAGGTTTGTGTGCAGTTAATTTGATGCTTCGTTGTTGGAAAAATTGGGAACATTCTCATAATTTAAGTTAATTTGATGCTTCGTTGTTGGAAAAATTGGGAACATTCTCATAATTTAAGTCATTTTGATGCTTCGTTGTTGGAAACATTCTGAATATTCTCATAATTTAAGTTAATTTGATGCTTCGTTGTTGGGAAAATTGGGAACATTCTCATGATCAAAGTTAATTTGATGCTTTGTTGATGCGTTATATTTGAATTTTATTAGATGAAAATGACAAATTATGCAACGAAAATGTAGAAAAGCTCTATATACAGTGGGAAAATTCTCATAATTTAGGGTAATTTGATGCTTCGTTGTTGTCTATGGTGAGTTGTTATATTTAATTTGAGCTTTATTGAACGAATTTTCTAGTTTTTTCTGCTCTTTTCGTTTTCTCATTGCCGGTGGTTGGAAGGCGCCAATAGTAGTTCCTACGTCTTTACTTCCCCTCTGTCTTTTCCGTTTGTCTGTCTTACTTTTTCCCGGGACTAAATCTGTCGACGTGCTTCTCTTTACTCAAATAAACAAACTTTTGGGGGCGTCTTAAAAACGAAAATAAAAAGGACGAAAGTGAATTCTGGAAAGTATTATATTTGAACTATTGTGTTTAGCTAGTTTTTTAAACTGTACTGTGATCACGAGAGTACACGATCATTAACTTTGTGCTCAATTTACAACTCATAACCTTTTCACAATATTCATTAATCTTATCAACTTTAATAGGTTAAAAAAAACCAAAAAAACTAACTATGTAAAAATAATAAAGGTCAGGAAATTTGTTCAAACATTAGTATATTTATTATAACATTGGCAGAAATCATGAAGGCAAAGATCATAGGCGGTTTTACATCTATAAGTAAAATGTACGGGTGTCTATGGCATAGCAATAAGTAGATGGTTGGCGGGTGCTCAGATTTGGTTTGCTTCTTCTTTCCTATCAAACATCTATCGTCCTTATCTCCCCTCCTTCTTTTTTAATGTTTGTTACTCTCTTGTAACACCTCTAATCTTCTGGCGCTCATATTATGACCTTATGCAGTTCCGAGCGCCGTAAAACCTCTACTAAAACTAAAACAGTGATAAGCGTTTCGCAGTCACGCGCAGAAGACGTGTGTTCTCTCTCTTCCTGTGTTGGAATGGTTCTTTTCCTTTTTTTCGAATGTGTTCGTCTCTCTGCTGGGACATTGTAGCCCTCTCATCAAGGTGTTGTCCGTGGCAGGCATGGTCTAAGCAGCTGCCTCCTTAGTGATCCTAATTGTGTCAATGGGAGCATATTAAATAGCAATGATCGCATTTATAATTACACATATTGATAATACAGTTACACATGTTAAACGCGTGTGTGGGTGGTTGGCGGGTGCTCTAGTGTGGTTTGCTTCTTCTTTCCTGTCAAACATCAATCGTCTTTATCTCCCCTCCGTCCCTTCTTTTTTGTGTTTGTTACTCTCTCGTAACACCTCTAATCTTAGGCACTTACA
>NW_004797438.1:1298828-1300256 GCF_000002075.1 Aplysia californica
GGGGGTTGTTTTTTTGTTTTTGATTTACCGTATTGAGACAATTTGTTCCTCTTCTGTATCCAACTCCATATGTAACAGCTCTGAGAACATTAAACCCTACGACATTTTATTCATCAAATAACTGTTAATGAACAACACATAAAGTACTCAGAACAATGGAACAGTGGATAGACTTGGACGTAACGGTTAGACGCGGGCTGAGTTAATATAATATTAAAGAGCCAATGAACGATACAAACTAGCAATGGTGCGACATCAACTTGAGCTCCACCCAACCCCGCACCCGCATAAGAGACTAACCCCGGATAAACTCACGGATGGCTGATAATAATAATGTGGGTGCTCAATTTTCTTCTGTCCTCCACTTTTTAACCCGTCTGTATCAGCAGGTTACAGCGTACTTTTGACATCGACTCCTGGCCATGAGAGGTTAATTCAAGACAACCTAATTTGAAAGCAAATAATTAGTTAATAGCATTATCACTTCTGCTTCATAACCTACTGAACGTATTTACATTTTAGTTAATTAAAAAAACAAAAACAACATAAAATTTAACTCCAGACCACTGTGACCTTAGCAGGTGTAAACGTTATAACTGCGTTGAACCTGAAGTAAGAATCAGTATATTATTATTACATCGGATATTTTCTCCAATATTTCGTTGGGTGTACCTTTGAATGTTGGATTTGTCTTCAGTCGCAATTCACAACTTACTAGTGATGCCGTCTCGAATAGAAAGGTAATGTTAATTATAATATTGTATGTGTCTGTCTCTTGTGGGTAAGCTGTTCGAGTCTGGACTCATCTCTATCTCATTATTAACTCAGAATTGCAAATTCCTATCTGACATTTTTTGGGGCCGTTTTGAGTTATTAAGACCGTAAGATAAGAAACCAACCTACAAGTGTACTATCTGTCTGCTTTATCAAAATCGTAAGATTATTCCGAGTCATTTAAAAGATATTTAGATATCGCATGTGAAAGAGCGTTAGATGATGTGGAATTCGCGAACTTTGACGCGAAATTTATCAAAAATTGAATTAGCACTGAGCAGATATAACTTCGTCTTTCTGAGGTAGCCATGTGGTAGGGCTGGGCAATGAGTCGCTTTAGTCAAATCCGGATACTATGTTAGTGCACCTCTTCGGCAAATAATATGATATGAACCGCTTCGGCAAATAGTTTAGAATCACTTCAACAAACAGGTTAGCACTACTTCAACATATGGGAGTGCACCCATTTCGGCAAACGGGTCAGGAAAGAGAGTTACGAGTCTGAATTCGGATAATGTTTCATTGAGAATTATCCTGCTATCCTTGTTGATTATCCGGATTTTGTCCACATCTACCATGTTGTCCTTTGTCTCATTTTGATTACCCTATCACCCTTGTTAGCCTTCGCATTAACGTATAATGTATATAATATAT
>NW_004797438.1:1302470-1303833 GCF_000002075.1 Aplysia californica
TGACCTACCGACTGAATGAAATTAACACTTAAAAGACGTGGCGGACACATAATTATTTCCGATCAGCAAAGGCCAAAAGGCTAAAGGCAATATGGAAACACAATTTGAACCAAGATACTACATCTTTTAGAAACATAGTTAGCTTGACTCTTTTTATGATGTTATGCATGCTGTTGCATGATTTTTTTAAAAACAACGAATTTCAGATACAGAAAACAGAATTGGAAAAAAAAACCCCATGTATTAATTAGGAAGTTCTGCTTCTTTTTTCAAAGTACTCCGAAGCAATACGACGCATTCAAGCGAGCAACAGGTCGTACGTCCTCAAGGAGTTAGTAGTTAATACTAATTATTAGGCGACCCATTTATTTAACCCTGAGTGTACAAGTCGCTAACTCAGGATTACAAAGTTTTATTCCCCGCTCAGTACCGAGTTTTAATAAAAATTTGACGACAACGATTTTGAGTTTGACAACACACCCGGTTTTTTTTTTCCTGGGTTTGGGGGTGGGGGTGGTGGGTGAGGAGAATGCAATTCTTTGAATATCTTGATAACGGCTCCGAGTGATCTTACGATTTTGATAGATACGATAGAACATTTGGTTTTTGATCTCAATGACTCAAAACTGCCAAAATTGTCAGATATAACTTTGTCACTCTAAGGTAACAAAGTTGCAAGCTGTCACTAACATTCTAGGGTATTTAGTCATTGGAATGTAGCACAGGAATCTGACTAAGAGTTTTACGGCACTTGCAACATACTTAGGTTGTATAAATACCAAATATTAGAGATGTTAGCATGAACAAAGAAATAAGAAGGAGCGATAAGGACGATATATATTGTGATATGAAAGAAGGAATAAATCCAACCAGAGTACTTGTCAACCACCCATGGGAACCACATTATATCTAAAACGCAAACCACGTGAGATTGGCGGGTGCTCTGGTGTGGTTTGCTCCTTTTGTTCTGTCAAGCACCTATTGCCCTTATTTTCCCTCCTCCTTTTTGTGTTTGCTACTCTCTTGTATCACCTCTTATCTTTGATACGTCTTATGACACCTTATAATGTTGCAAGTGCCATAAAACGTTTACTAAAACTAAACTAAAAAACAAAACCGATAGAGCCAAATAAGAAACAGAAGTTCACACATACGTTGTTTAGTAGCTGGAGCATAATTAAGCTTGCTTTCTGTATTACATAATAGGTTGATGTTCATTTCTGTGCCTAGCTCGTGGGTATTTCAGTTAGCGGTAGAATTTTCAACTCCCTGCACTCTCTCCCCCCCATCTCCCTGCACTCTCTCCCTCTCTCTCTCTCTCTCTCTCTCTCTCTCTCTCTCTCTCTCTCTCTCTTCCCTTTTT
>NW_004797438.1:1303989-1306554 GCF_000002075.1 Aplysia californica
AAAACAAACAACAAAAAACAAAAAATAATAATTTAAAAACACTAAAATAAAAACAAAAAACAAAACAACAATTGTCTGCCAAAGAATCAAAAACGAAACCCAAGCCCCAGAAAAGACAGTCATAAAAATGTTTCGGACTTAAAACTCCAGCATTTATTCGTATAATTAAAAAATCATCATTTAAAACACAAACTACCATGCAGTTTTAAAAAAAAAAGCATTAAATCGTTTAACTAAAATCATTTAATTTCATCAAAGCGTCATTAGTCACCTATAAAGTATTCTTTCGTATAATAAACGACAAAGCTTTCTTTTATTCGACTATGACGTGTAGACTTTAATGGTGGTTCAAAAAAAAAAAAAAAAAAAAGAAAAAAAGAATCACACGAGGAAATTTTGTTCGTCCCACAGCCTCCTCTCAGATGGGTTGATACCGTTTCTAAACCGCTGATCAAGCACAAAAGGAACACAGACTAAAGCGTTGGCTGCATTAATTAGCAATTAGCAGTCAGACTTTGGTTTCGTAATCTAAAATAAAAGACTCAAAGGTCGTCGTTTCCACGACAACGAGGACGCCATTGAAGCTGCTGAAGACTGGTTAGGCGCCCATTCTGGGTCATTTTTCTCTCAAGGACTTTTCAAGGTCAAAAAGAGGTGGCAGAAATGTGTTACTCTGCATGGTAACTATGAAAAGAATTACAAAAAATATGTGTACCAAGTTACAAAGCTCTATCTTTATTCCTTCATATTTAGACCAAAGACTTCTTGAACTCCCGACCACCGACACATGCACGTTTTTACCAATGTACATACGTATGTACGTAATTAATTACGTAGGCATGTATGCATGCCAGCCTGAAATTAAGCACGAAATAACACCTAGATCTAGATCTATATCATTCAACACGTCATTGATGTTGCAAGTGCCGTTAAACACTTACTAAAACTATACTAACGTCATTGATTAATCGTCGCCACAGCTCATTGCTTTTGTTTCAGAGCTAAGGTCGGCCGTCTCTCCCTCTCTCTCTTCTCTCTCAAGGACACACCCCTATGGCCCCCAATCTTAACGACGTGTCAAAAGAGACATTTAAATTAGCTTGACAGTATTGTGAGCTACACACAATTCACAACTTGGCCACAGGGGGGTACCGATGATAAACTTTATTTCTCTATGAATTTTTTTTCACTAATTTCGATTTTTTAAGTGCTTTGTTGCGTACCGTTTTTTATACGATACTTGGAGTTGTTTTAGCATTGCACTTCCGGTACAATAAATCCTTTTAAGTGTGAAATATAGGCTAAGCTTATATTTCAAACGTGAAATATAAAAATTTGCTTAAATTACTTCGCACACAATATCGCGACCTCAGTGCTTTCTTGTCGTATCTCCATTTTTTTAAACAGTCAAAATGTGACTTCTTCTTAAGCTCACTTTTTGGTATGAACTGTTTTCACTGTTATTAAAATGGAGATTGGACAAGAAAGCACTTGGGCTGCAATATTATTCGCCTTCTAATCCTTTGCATGCAAAGTATAGACTTGAACCGTAATATTCCTAGACCGTGAAATGTTATGGCAGCCTCTTTTTGCCCTCTCTAAAAACTTCGCTGCAAAGCGAGCTCACCAAAGACATCCAAATGAAGTGCCAAACACCCAAAGCGGGTATAAATAGAACTTCTTTGCAAACATCAGTCTCCTACTTTTTTATTTCCCTATTATAGTAGAGAGTAGGCCTAGGCACATCTCTCGCTCTACAACTACAATGCCCTTAGTCTTGTTCCAATTGAGTCAAATGGTGCGCATCATACAGAACCGGGATTACGTGAGAGTGCGGCGATGTATTTTAGTGCAATGCTAGCAAGTCTAGTACTGGTCTAGCCTTGCAAACGAGTCACAGCCTTTGGTTTTTTGGTTGCAAAGTTTGAAATCAAAGTTATCTGTGTTCCAGCGGCAACATGTCATATAAATGCAGTTTCTTAATTAAAAAAAAAAATTGATTAGTACGTTTTCTGCTTGCTTTGCTTATGCTTTTTTAAATTATAGTTTTGTTTGGGGTTTATTTCTCGGAGGAGGACATACGGTTACCATAACATGGAAATTAGCGAGGCTAAAAATGAAGGAAAACATTGAAGATTTTTTTTCAATCCTCACTCTGACTCAAACGGCCAAGAAAATGGTGGTTTCATGTGAGACTCTTGAATGGATCCTCTTGTCCAATTGGCTGGTTATTTGAACTTAGTTGATTCGGACATATTTCCCTAACTGATATCACTATGGTATAAAAAAAGTATGCCACTCGTTATGGTGGCAGACCATGATTCATCCTACTTGTGAAATTGTCAGTTGTAATCACTCGTTGAAACTCGAGAGTACAACTTGGCAATTGCACTCGTAGGAAAAATCCTAATCTACCATCATAACTCATGTAATAGATTATCTGTCACACTGAATTTTTTACACGGATCTCGATTTTTAAGCAATTTTTATTGTCTTTTTTTTTCAAGCCCCGCATTTGACACAACATTAATGCGCTGGAAAGGGACGTTAAACCTGTACCATCCA
>NW_004797438.1:1307051-1308078 GCF_000002075.1 Aplysia californica
GAGGGATGCCGTTTCACAATCAAGGATACTTGTACCTGTATGACCATCAATCTAAACGACGTGTCACCGTCATCAGTTTGACGATATTGTGAGACAGACATAATTCACAATTTGGCCTCTGGAGTTCCTGATGATAATTTTTTTAAAAATCTCCCTGAAATGTTTCACAGATCTCGATTTTTAAGTGTTTTGTTGCGCCACAGTTTTTTATTGTCTTTTTTTTTTTCAAGCCGCGCATTGCAGACAACATTAATGAGTTGGAAAGGGGTGGTTAAATTCATATCATACCGTGATCCGATTTCAACCCTTTGGCGGATCTTGGTGAGGAGGACATGGAGGCGGAGATGTAGTGGGCCAAGGTCAAAGAAGTCTTTACTTCAACATGCCAAGAAATACTCTGAGAGAAGAATTTAGAGCACTAGGAATGGATTAGCTAACAGTCATTTGATTTGATTAGCACTAGAAGACGATTGAAAGCAGAGACAAATGCAAGTAGAACACGGGGATCAAAAGTGGACGCACTGGAGCAGTACAGGACAACAGCTGAAGGTATAAAGAGATCACTAGTAAAAGACAAAGAGGAATTCATGAACAGGCCGACAGAGGAGGCAGCAGCAGGAGGGAACATGTGAATCCTTTACAAGACGACAAAGACTGTCTGGAAAATTTGGGAAACCAGAAGTAACAGAAAAGGACCTGGAGGGAAAAACCAGTTTTGGAAAGGAAGCTCAGTCAAGACGATGGGTAGAGCATTTCAATAGTCTCCTGAACTGACCACCACCAATCTCTCTCTCTCTCTCTCTCTCTCTCTCTCTCTCTCTCTCTTTTCTCTCTCTCCTTCTCTCTCTCTCCGTATCTCTCTATGCCTAAGTCGTTCCCTCAGTTGGTATGAGAGCCACATAGAGTAACACATTGGTCTACTGAACAGCGAACGTTACTTGAAATTTAAATACAATGTTTCCTGACAGATATCGGTGCTCACAACTGAATGTGTGAGTGCGTGTTTGTGTGTGTGTGTGTGTGTATG
>NW_004797438.1:1309702-1310851 GCF_000002075.1 Aplysia californica
CCCCCCACCCCCCTGAAACATTCGTCTTCTGAGTAGAAGCAGTTCCCCTCTATTGCCTGTGCAAATTTCTCCCATGGGCTATTGTTACTCACCCTTCACACTTGCTGTTCTTTATGAATAATTCATGTTAATGAGATTAGCCCCCGTTGAGGTTCTGCCGGACACAGCAGACTGGCATTAGACCTCACCACTAGGGAGTAGAATCTCGAGAAGCTCTTTAGTTTTAGTTAAGAGTTTTACGGCACTTATAACCACAGTAAAGTCATATATATAGGTACCGCAGATTAGAGGCGGTTAAAGAGTAAACAACATAAACCAGAAGGAGGAGAGATCTGGACGATGGGTGATTGATTGGAAAGAAGAAGCTTACCCCACTAGGGGCACCCACCAACCATCCGCAAGAAGCTTCAGACCAATGTTTCGAAGGAAGAGAATAAATGAAAAATAGGTGCTTTATCATTGTCATACATCACAGTTTTGGAAGTTGGAGAGAGAGAGAAAGAAAGAGAGAGAGAGAGAGAGAGAGAGAGAGAGAGAGAGAGAGAGAGAGAGAGAGAGAGAGAGGGAGGAAGAAGGGGGGAGGAGAGGAGAGGGATGATCGTATCCACAAAAAATTCAGGGGTATCCAGTATAACACCACCTTTCGGGGATTGTTGAAAGCAGAGACATGCAAGTAGAACCCCTAATCCATGAGCCCCCAAAGACGATAACCGCGTGTCGCCTGCCAAATCCAGGCGCCGATATGCTTGATCAGTTATCAATGAGGGAGATATCGATTTGTTTGATACCCTGCAGAGATTGGAACCGATTGGAACCGGGTGCTGGAGTCTCTAGCTGCTTAATCACCCACTGCATGGGACCCAGTCCAAGGGTGGCTTTGTCGGTGTGGGCGGGGGGATGGGTCTCTTTTGTCGCGGCCAACAGGTAATGAACGAGACAGTCCATGTGCGCCTGCCATAGACGTGGGAAAGGATAGAATGATCAATATTAAAGGCGCACTACTACCCCAACTGGTATGCGCGCTAGGCTTTCATGTAGGAACCCAAAGTTTGAATTCTGAACGAATACAGTCTTGAGATTCAATGAGTTGACCCCAGGAGTTTTCCTTCTTCTTCCTCCTCTTCTCCTTCACCTTCTCCTTCTCCTTCT
>NW_004797439.1:0-1165 GCF_000002075.1 Aplysia californica
ACACACACACACACACACACACTCACACTTTTCTCCATAAAAGGCAATTAATGTGGTTGTCATTTTTATACACAAACTCGACAAAGTGGGGCAGTATCGAACCGACAGACTTAAAATTTGTTTTTAAAAATTAATAAATAAAACAAAAAGACCCTACCCCCCACCCCTCCAAAAAGAAGAAAAAAATGAATAATAAATAAATAGACACATGATAAATAATATAAATTGTTTAAAATGCAAAAACGAAGAATAATATTTTTAAAAACTACAAACCGAAAAAAAAAGAAAATTACAATAAACCCCAATTTAAAAAACCAAGAACAGGACTTCAGGTTTGAAATCGTCCCTCTTCTTATATCAACAATCTCGTCATACAGCCGAAAATAGCGTGCGTAGTACATTATATAAAGTAGATGAGCTGTCACGCGCTCGCTTCGACTCCTGTAGAGACGGTACGACGTGTAGAAAAAAACGGCTCGTAAAACTGACAAGTACATGGAAAGCGTGACATTTCTATCATTTTTAACGTTTAAAAAAAGTTTCTTTCTTAAAACATTTTTTTTTTGGGGGGGGGAGTCTTGGAGGTCGGTGGGCGGAGTTTATGTGATCATTGTTTTCGATTATTGGGGTTTTTGGGGGGTTTTTTGTTTGTTTTTTTAACACGTTGAGGTATTTGATTGTTCTTTGTTTTCTTCTATGTATTTTTTACATGTTGAGTTATCGATCTAGAGGCTTAGCTTACCTCAGACTTCTCAAACCCACCCTCGGGGCCACGCGTCTCGAGATCCCACTCGTTTCCCTGGGCTGTGACTCTTTGAAATTTTATTTCCTGACGCTTTTTTAAAGTTCTTTTTTTTTGGTTAACTTTTACATAAAAACGATAAATCCAAACATTGCTTAACTGAACAGACAAGCCGTATATAGGCATATTCTCTGTCTTCAGTTAGATCCCCACAGACATGCGTTTTTTTAAAATGGACATGAAAGTTATTGACATTTTTTTTAAACGAACATTCGACAAAAAATTGCCCAACCGGGGAGAAAATATCGGTGTCTTCGATTTCAGTATTTTGACGAGTCCTCCAGTCTGTGGGAGAGCCACTGGGAAAACCAGAAAAATAATAAATTATATGAAATTAAACCCAAACTAGAACAGCGAAATCCT
>NW_004797439.1:2635-3991 GCF_000002075.1 Aplysia californica
TCACCTACACCACAGTTGCTGGTGCGTGTGTCGATGTTTGGACGTGGGTTTAAGTTATCTTTATTATTTATATTATACATGTATATATGTATTTATAAAAGTTCGTCACTTTGGTCGCCTAAGACTTCCGAATCACTTAACTTTCGAATTTGAAAGTTCAGAATCACTTAAAGGGTGCTCAGTTATATTAAGGAGTCGGAAGTCACTGTAGTTTAATTTTCAGTTGGGTTTTTTTTTTTTTCATTTGTTTCTTTTGGATCTAATCTTGGGAAAGTCCGTCTTCTAAGACGCCATTGTAAACAAGTGAGGGTTCCGTTCACGAGCAGTGCGCTCTTATTTTCCACAATAACTTGACGATCCATTCTCTATTGAGCCTGTTCAACGAACGGGTACCCAGGTAGTTTGAAATGGTTTACATCCCAGTCAATGGTTTCGATAAGGGCGTAAAACATATTCAAGTAAATTTATAATTATAGAGAAGCATCACCAACAACCGTGGCAGAGTGAAAAATGAAACATGTATGATTTACCACAAAATGCTCCTACTCCCAAATGTATTACATGCCCGAGGAAAGAACATCTAAAAATAATATAGATGTCGACGAACCAGTTATTTTCTTTGACAAGTTTCAGAAAAAGTGGGTGGTTGGCGGATGCTCTGGTATGGTTTGCTCCTTCTTTCCTATCAAACATCTATCTGCCTTATCTCTCCTCCTTCTGTTTTGTGTATGTGACTCTCGTGTAACACCTCTAATCTTCGCCACTTATGTGACCTTATTGTGTTGCAAGTGCCGTAAAACTTTTACTAAAGCTAAACCTTTACATGCGCGGGCAAAGAACATCTAAACATATTAATAATATAAATGTCGACCAACCAGTTATTTTCTTTGAAAAGTTTAAGAAAAAGTCGAAGTATCGATCTAATGAGGTCGCTGGCTTACCTCAAAGACCTGCTCATCGCCCGCGGGGTAGGGCCGCCCTTGTCTGACCTTTCAGTCAGACTTGGTGAAATCATCATATTTTTAAAAGTGTTCATGCGGGTGGCTGCAGGGCGTCTCTGGTAGTTCCTACTTCTTTACTTTCCATCTGTTGTTTCTGCCTGTCTGCCTTACTTTTTCCGTGGGTGGTTGGAGGGCGCCATTTTTAAATGCTACTTTTTTACTTTCCCTCTGTTGTTTCAGTCTGTATTACTTTTCCGTGGGTGGTTAGAGGGCGCCTCTGGTAGAGCCTACTTCTTTATTTTCCTTCTGTTGTTTCTGTCTGTCTGACTTTTTCCCAGCAGAAAACGACGATCATCGTGTCGATGTGCTTCTCTTTACTAAAAAAAGCAAACACACACACACACACACACACACA
>NW_004797439.1:7296-9757 GCF_000002075.1 Aplysia californica
TAAGTCTGTGGTGTATGTGTGGGTGGGGGAGGGTGGAGATGGGTGGCTGGGTGTTTGCGTGCGCGCGCTCGTCTGTGTGTGTGTGTGTGTGTGTGTGTGTGTGTGTACACGGATGCATGTATGTGTCTCTTTTGTGTGTTTGCGTGTATGTGTGTGTGATTGTGTGTGGGTACGTGTCTGCGTTTCCACCTTTCCCTTTCCTGGGCTAGCCTCTTGATATTATTTCATGTCTTCCAAATTTTCCGCACGCCATTTTCCTTGACTTTTCTCCGGGTTACACGTGACTTTTCCCTTAAAGTGGTGTCGGTAGTCTTCTAGTGGTTAAACTACCGTACCTGTGATCGTGAGATTGCAGTTTGGCTTGTTCCTTCAGAAATGTAACCTCCGAGGTCCTGCCTCTTAAATAATCAAATAGTGTTGATGGAGGCGTTGTTAATACCATTGCACATTTATTCTTTCTGGTGATCTCTTACTCTTTGAATTCCAATCCAACACTTTCTTTGATATGCAGATGCCTGGCATTCTGAGAGTATGTTCAATCCAATCCATCGCCTCCGCCTTCTTCCTTCTCCGTTTCTGACTGAGCACTGTTTTATTCTCCTGAACATTTCGTCGTTGGTGACCCTGTCTGTCCATCTTATCCTGAATAATTGTCTGAGACACTTGTTCAAGAAATCCTAGATCCTCTTTATCCAAGTCTGAGATGTGTTCCAGGTCACGACTCACATGCATACAACAAGACTGACTTCACATTCTATTTGAACTCCCCCCCCCTCACCGCTTAAGCTGAAAGACAGAGACAGTCAATGTAGAATGCACCCCCCCCCCCTTTTTCCAACCAGCATCATCACGTGCCAGATCTGCAACAGACATCGGCGATCATTGTTCTCCGTTCATTCCTTTGCTTGGATTCTCTTTAAAAGCTACGTTTTCCTGATCTATCCCTGTCTCCCACTTGTTTAGGTTCCCCAAGTAGGTTGCTCTGGGCCTACCCCTGCCTCGCTTGCCCTCCAAGCACACGAGATGGAAATTCACGTCATTTTCGTTCATAGCGAAAATTCTAACTGTTATACCACAGACGCCGATGCTGTTTTAGTTTTAGTGAGATGAGTTTTTCGGCACTTGCAACAGAAATAGGTCATAATACGAGTTTATATACGTTCTTCTGGAGATAAGAGGTGTGAATACCAGAGAGTAACACAAAGAAATAAAGGACAGAATAACGACAATAGATGTTTGATAGAAAAGAAGGAGCAAACCACACCAGATCTCCTGCCAACCAGACAAGAGAAGGAGAGATATAGGGACGATATAATGTTTTATTAGAAAAAAAAGAGCAAATCACACCAGATCATCTGCCAACCGCACACAAGGAGGAGAGATTATAAGGGCGATAGGTGTTTGAAAAGAAAAAAAAAGGAACAAACGACACCAGATCTCCCGCCAACCGCCCACGCCTGTACGCTGTGCATGCACGTGAGTGTCTCAGAGTATGCGCCGCAGAATCGATTGTTTTGTCGTCTGCTCGTGAGGACCTGCGCGGACGCAATGTTACCGCGTTAGATTAATCACTGTATCAAATATCGATTGTTGCAGGGAGCGGGAAATCCAGGTATCGCCTTACGAGCGAGCCTGATGCGATTGTTGTGGAAAGTTCAGAGGTCAACGAGTTTGTCAACACTTTCGGTTGTTGTTTTTTGTGAGTGTGTTTGTTTGGTTGGTTGGTTGTTGTTGTGTTTTTTTTGTCTGGCTGTCCGTGTGTATGGGGCTTGTGGAATGTCACTTGGCGGGTTGTCAGGTGTTGTTTTAGTAAGGTTTTACGGCGCTCGCAACTGCATAAGGTCATATGAGTGCCATTGTCGGGTGTGTCTGCTGTGTTGCTGTTGGCAACGTGTTGTGTCGTCATTTAAAAAACAACAACACGGTATATTGCAGTTTTTTAAAAACATTTTTACAGGATAACAAAACAAAAACAAGCCCCCCCCCCCCAGAAAAATAAAGAAAGAAAGAACAAAAATAAAAGAACCTGAATATCAGCAACCTAATTTCTGCCATCATTTTCAAAAGCACGATAAAAGCAGTTTTTACCGTTTTACAGGAAAGCAAAAAAAAACAAAAAAACCTGAATTTTGCCAACGTGCTGTGTCGTCATTGTCATAGGTACAGTTGGTCTATATGCAGTTTTTATAATTTTACAGGAGAGCCAAAAAAACAAAAAACAAAAAAAAACAACCAACAAACAACTGAATGTTGTTATCAAGAAAACTTACTCTTAGCAAACATCACAAGTTAATATTTTTAAGAACACAATATATTGATAATAACTTCCTTATTAACTTTAAAGTCAATGTTGTTCTCTTGATGAAAGCATTCAGTTTTGTTGGGCTCTCTCGTAAAATTTTAAAAACTGCATAGCTGCACTTTTAGAAATTACGGCAGTTTTGTGGGTGGGGGTGGGGGT
>NW_004797439.1:9916-11575 GCF_000002075.1 Aplysia californica
CGCCGGATACATCAATGCAGAGCGCTTTTCGTTGCCTTTCAGGGTTTTTTTTTTCTGTTTTAGATCAACATAGCTGTTATCCAGTCGGTAAAACAAAAACGTATTCAGTACGTTTTGACGTCATCAGTGGATAGCTGTAAATACGTTTTTGGGTCCGAAAATATGTATTCTAGCTGTTTCATAGTATCGCTTATCCTAACTTGCCGAAAAATAAGTGGGTGGTTGGCGGATGATGTGGTGTGGTTTGCTCTATCTTTCCTGTCAAACATCTAGCGTCCATTTCTCTTCTCCTCATTTTTTGTGTTTGTTACTCTTTAGTAACACCCCTGTATAACCTTCCTGTGTTGCAAGTGCATAACACTTTTAGTTTAACTAAACTAAAAAAGAAATTTATTCTTTAAGTCCTACCATCGAGCCCGAGACAGTCTTGAGCCAAACAGTGACGGCGGAAAACATGCTGATGTCAAAGATAGAGATCATGACGACAGCGATAGAAAGGGGACTTGACGACAACGATAAAGAAATATCTTGACGACAATGATAGACAGAGATAAAGTGAGATCTTGACAGCAATAAACAAACATTTATTTATTTATTCATTTTTTGATAGGTGTTTTACGCCTCCATCGACATAATTTAGATTATTTGGTCGCTTTTAAGCACAAGGGGGCTATCCCGAAAAATGCTGTTTTGAGAAAATCGAAGGTAAAGTTTTGGCCCCTTCTATAAACCAAACAAATATGCACACCAATGAAACCAAACTTCTTCTATAGGTAGGGCAATGCCCACTTTGGGAGTAAGTCAAGATTTCTGGAAATCTCCGAAATCTGGTTTAGCCCTCTGGTTCTTAAAAGCGACCAATTAGGAGGCGGACTTTGACCCTACATGTCAGGGCCAACCAACTGCCGAATGTCGGAGACAATCGATAATACTTTTCCCCTCCTGGGAATAAAACTAGGGTCTTCTGCGTGACAGAGATCTGGACAATAACGACGAACAGTAAACTGACACGTGTGACTATGGTGACAACAACTTGCTTGTACCAGGAGTCGGCACAGGGAGTGTCACTGATATTTCGCTGTCTCAAAGTTATATCTGCTCAGAACCTACTTTTGAGAAATCTGACGTCAAAGATTTTAAGTCCCATATCATAAAAAACTTTTTTGCATGCAGTTCCTTGAATATCTTGATAACGACTCAGAATAATCGTACGATTTTGATAGAGCAGACAGTTGATTTGGTATCTGAACCTCACGGTCTTAGTTACTACAGCCAAAAATGTTAGATAAAACTTTATAATTCTGAGGTAGCGGTTTTACTGGGCCGATAATAAGTTGTGAAAAGCTGGAAATTTTCTCGTCAACGACCTTGATGGTCTGTGTGGTTGGTTGGGTGGTTGGAGGAAGCCGCTGGTAAGTCCTAATTCTTTTCTTTCTCTCTGCTGCTTCTGTCTGTCTGGGTAGTTGGAGGGCGCTGTTGGTGAGTTCTACTTTTTGTCTTTCCCTGTATTGTTTCTATCTTGTTTGTTTATTGCCATTTGCGGGTTTACTTTATTTATTTTGCTATTTTTTCCAGGTGGTGGTGGGTGTGAATGTAATTTGTTTATTTCAAAATTGTTTTATTTTTACCAGGGAGACTGGTATACTAACATTTAACTGA
>NW_004797439.1:11729-12717 GCF_000002075.1 Aplysia californica
AAAGAATGAAATAAATGGACCACCAATACTGAAAGCAGAAGTACAAGCTGCCATTAGGAAAATGAAACAAGGAAAAGCCACAGGGCCAGATAATATTCCAGTTGAAGTGATTGTCGCGCTTGAAGAACTAGGCACTGAAATAACCACAAAGCTCCTAAATGCTATTTACGACAGCGGTGAGATCCCAGAAGATATTATGACATCAGTTTTTTATAGCTTTAGCTAAAACACCAGGTGCCACTGAGTGTGATATGCACAGAACAATTACCCTTATGAGTCATTTTACAAAAGTATTGCTGCGAGTAATAATGGGAAGCTTGAGAAAAAGTGTAAGACCAGTGATATCTAAAACGCAATTCGGCTTTGTTCCTGACAAGGGCACCATAAATGCTATATTCACCTTAACAATGATAATGGAAAGATATATTGAAGCACAGAAAGATCTGTATTTATGCTTCATAGATTATTCAAAGGCGTTTGATAAAGTTAGACATGATGAGCTAATTAAAATACTGGAAAAGCTAGACATAGATGGAAAAGATCTAAGAATTATCAGAAATTTGTACTGGGACCAAACGCTGCTATACGAATTAATGGAGAATACAGTGAATATAAGCAGATCAGGCGAGGAGTGAGGCAAGGATGTGTTATGTCACCAGACATCTTTAACATGTACAGTGAAACAATCCTTAGAAACATAGAAGAATGTCCAGGCCTCAAAGTTAATGGAGAAAATATTAAGAACATCAGGTATGGGGATGGCACAGTTTTAATAGTAGGCTCCGAAAAGGACCTTCAATTGCTTCTAGATACTGTTGTAACAGAAAGTGAACGTAAAGGATTATTGTTGAATATAAAGAAAACAGAATGCATGGTAATATCCAAAAAAGCAGCAAACCCTAGTTGTAATCTCATTAGCAAAGGTGAAAAGATCAAACAAGTCCAACAGTTTAAATATCTAGGATATATGATAACATCTGACGCCAAA
>NW_004797439.1:13134-14633 GCF_000002075.1 Aplysia californica
TAGGCCCAGAACAACATACTTAGAGAACCTAAACAAATGGGTAACAGGGAAAGATCAGGGAAACTTAGCTTTTTTTAGAGCATCCGAGCAAAGGATTGAATGGAAAACCATGATCGCCGATGTCTGTCGCAGATTTGGCACTGGATGATGATGAGACGCTTGAGGAACATTTAGGGCTTTTTTTCTACTAGCTTACAAAAGTTAGTATTCCGTCTTTTTCTTTTTTTTTTTTTTTTTTTTTGGTATTAAGAGTTTTACGTCGCTCATAGCTGCATAGGCCATATGAGTGCGCAGTTTCAGGACTCGTTCCAACAATCGTGACTTTTAAGCTACTTTTGTTTGTATGGTATTCAATATGGGCCAAGTTTTGCCAAACTAAGTCGTGACTTTAAATTTAAAGCTATATAATTTATATGGCATTTAGTATTGGTCATGTTTTGGCGAACTAAGCCGGGACTTTATAGCTATATTAGTTTGAATTGCATTGTTGCTATTGTTAGTAGTAGGAGTAGTAGTAGTAGTAGTAGTAGGAGGAGGAGTAGGAGTAGTAGTAGGAGTAGGAGGAGGAGTAGGAGTAGTAGTAGGAGGAGGAGGAGTAGGAGTAGTAGTAGTGGCAGAGAGACGTCCCTTTTTCCCGCGACACCCAAAAGGGTATAAGCTCCGGATGAAAGTAAAGTAAGTAGTATTCAAGTTTATGGTTGCGTTTAACCTGATGTTCGAGTGCGCTGGATGAGGCGGGTTGGAAAGATCGTGACAGGCGCTAATGATGATAGTGGTGCCGGTTCCCTGATCGATTGTGAAAGGTCAAAGGAGGCACTGAAACTGATATGATTTGACTCTACTGTAGGACACAGTGGTGGTTGTTGTGCTGTTTGTGGTGATGGTGGTTGTGGTGGGAGTGGTGGTGGTGATGGTTGTGGTGTTTTGTGGTGATGGTGATGGTGGTGGTGGTAATTATGATGGTGGGGGTTGTGTTTTGTGGTGGTGGTGGTGGTGATGATGGTGGTGGTGGTTATGATGGTTGGGGTGGTAGTTGTGGTGTTGGTGATGGGGGTGGTTATGATGGTGATGATGGGGGTGCGGATAGTTGTGGTAGTTGTGGTGTTTTTATTGTCGGTGTACTCGTTTTTGTGATGAAAGTTAATGGTGATGATGTTGGTGGTTGTGGTAATGGTGGTGGTGGTGGTGATGACGATGATGATGTTGATGATGAACAAGTTCTATTTTAAAATTTTATAATTATGTTTACTGACTGAAAATTAATCAAGACTCTCCTTCCATTCTCAGCTTTTTTTTGCAGTGATGAGGATGATGATGATGATGAGGAGGAGGAGGGGAAGGAGGAGGAGGAGGAGATTTCTATGAGCATAAGGGTGATGTCGTGGTTTAAATTGTTTTTGGCTTTTGCCATTTCTCTTAAAAAGAAAAGGCCACGAAGGGTGATGAAGAGAGAGAGAGAGAGAGAGACAGAGAGAGAGAGAGAGAGAGAGAGAGAGAGA
>NW_004797439.1:17578-20791 GCF_000002075.1 Aplysia californica
CCCCTCCCATCCCTCTCACAGCCCCTCCCCGATCCCTTTCTTTCTCCCTTTCTCCACTCCCGGTCGGCATTTCACCGATCTCCTCACAGAATTCCGAGCTGAAGATAATAGGACAAAATGTTCAGATATTTTAAAAAACAAAACGAACAAACAAACAAAAAACTCCTTTGATTCTTCGTTTCGGCCAAGATCTTAAGTTAATGGTTGGCGGGTGCTCTAGTGTGATAATTAATCTCCTTTCCTATCAAACACCTATCATCGTTATCTCTCTTCCTCTTTCTTTCTGTGTTTGTTACTCGTTACTTTCTAATAACACGTCTTCTCTTCGGTACTAATATGACCTTATTGTGTTGCAAGCGCCGTACAACTGTTATTATAAAAAAAACAACAGTTAAAACAGTTCCTTATATAACGGTGCCCGTTGCAGATCGGATTGGGTCGATTAGCGGCAGTTTCACTGTGCAATACAGACCCATCCATCGTTACATCAAATCTGACAGGAAAAGAAAACCTTGACCGGTGCCAGGTGTTACTTTAGACATAACTGTGTGGGTGGTTCGCGTGTGCTGTGGTGTGGTTTGCTTCTTCTTCCCTATCGAACATTTATCGTTCTTATCTCTCCTCCTTCTTTTTTGTGTTTGTTACTCTCTTGTAACACCTCTTATCTTCGGCACTTATATGACCTTATTTTGTTGCAAGTGTCGCAAAACACGGGCTAAAACTAAAAAGACATAACTGGACGTTCACAACTCAGATATTTTCTTCCATAACGGCTTCAACTTCAAATGCCGACTGCTGCATATCGCGGTTGCTGTGTTGAGAGGTTCTGTTGACACCTATTGATACTAAAATGGAAATTGTCGATAGCTTTCTTCAGCTGTCAGTATCGGTTTCTCCAAATCTACACTCTCCATTACCGCATTCTGCATGCGCGCTGTACTATTCCTGTCGTTCGACTTGCTGCCTTGAAAAACAAACACTTTTTTGTTTTTGAAGGTCACTATTGAGTTCGATCAAATTCGGTCGAATTACCCCCACTGTATTAGCTTTTGCTACACCACCCCCACCCCCACCCCGCTCCGCGCCCCACCCCACCCCCATGGAAGAATATCTGATTGACCCCAAATCGATTCAATTGAATTCGATCGACAGTATGCACTGGGTATAACCGACTCCGCCATACTGCTTGCTGTCTCTTTGCAAGGAATGTTTTCCTCGAGTGCGTGCACACACCTGACCTCATTAATTCGTGACCCCATTTCCCGCAGTGGTCAATGCTAAGTACATGTAATGTCGAAGCCGATACCACTGGTATATTATGTACCATAGGTGAGGCAGCGTGGTAAAATCAGGCGCTCGTCAAAATAAGGGAATTGGAGAAACAGGCGATTTTCCGTCAGTTTGACCATTTTTATCAAATTTGTGTTTTTCGGCTAAACTTATGTCTATTTAAAAACACATTTCTGTTTGGATTTTATTGAGAAAAGAAGTTGATAAAAGGCACAAGAAATTTAAGTTTTCAGTTTCCCTGGGCTGTCCAACTATGGAAATCTTCAATCTTTGACTGCCATTTTCTTTCTATTTTTACCTCTGAAACCAAACGATCCCAACTCCTTCAATCGTAAATATTTCGACTTCTGTTGAAGATAGATAGTTAATTTTTTTTCATCAAAAGCTAGACACATTAACTAGCTTTAAGATAATACCAATAACTCCATATGCCCAAGAATTGACGATCGAGCGCATGCTTCCACCACGTCGTGACACAATTAGGTAGCGACCGCCAGGCATAACTCCCGTGGAAGGCTCTCCGGCCTGCTGGCGTGGAATGGGATTGGAATGGGATTACAGGTGACTATTAGTGACGCTTTAGTAATAGCCTACCTACAACATGGTCTGGAACTATTGCTACCTTAGAATTGCAAAATTGGGGTGGGGTGGGGGGGGTGGCATTTTTTACCGTCTTGAGTTACTTTTAGACCATGATGTCAGAGACCAAATTATGCTCTATTTTGCTCTATTAAAATCGTAAGGTTATTCGAGTCGTCTTCAAGACATTCAAAGAACTGCTTTCGAAAAATCTTGACATATCGCTTCCTTAAAATTACAAAGTTTTCTCTCACATTTTTGGCTCATTTGGGTTACTCATAAAGCCATGAGGTGAGAAACCGAATGCTCTATTTTCTTTGTTACGATCAAAAGATTATTCAGAGTCATTATCGAGACTTTCAAAGAACTGCATTCGAAAAAGCTTGACATATCATGACATCGCTACTTCAGAATTACAAAGTTCGTTCTATATATAGATATGACATTTTTGGCCGTTTTGAGTTACTGAGAAAACGAGGTCAGGAAATCACAAGATTATTCTCTATTAAAATCGTAAGATTATTGGGAGTCGTTATCGAGACATTCAAAGAACTGCAATTGCTACCTAAGAATTACAAAGTTCTACCTGACATTTTCGGTTGATTTGAGTTACTTGTAAGACCATGAGGTCAGAAACCAAATACTCTATTTGCTTTATTACAATCGTAAGGTTATTCGCAGTCGTTATCAAGACATTCAAACAACTGCAATTGCTACCTAAGAATTGCAAAGTTCTATCTGACATTTTTGGCCGTTTTGAGTTACTCATAAGGCCATGAGGTCTGGAATCAAATTATGCTCTATCTGCTTTATTACAGCCGTAAGATCATTCGGAGCCGTTATCAAGACATTCAAAGAACTGCTTTCGAAAAAACTTGACATATCGCTACCTCAGAATTACAAAGTTCTACCTGACATAATATTTGGCCGTTTTGAGTTACTAAGACGCATGAGGACAGAAATCCAATGCTCTATTTTTTAAAATTGCTCTATTACAATCATAATAATATGATTCGGAGTCATTATCAAGATATTCAAAGAACTGAATTCGAAAAAGCGTGACATAATAATATTGTGAAGCACAATTATTTTTTACGTCAATTTTCTCAAAACTAGGTACTGAGCAGATATAACTTTGTAATTCTGAGTTAACGATTACTGACGCTTTGTGGCACCGTCCTACAGAATAGTCTTGAAATTAAATAATGCTACCCTAGACCGCCCACTGTCATGGCCGCCGCTCTTTGCTCTGTACTTTACTTACTTTACTTTACTTTTCCGATCCAGCGGCCATTTGGGTTCTAGCCCTTCGGTCTGTCGATATGGCAAAGAATTGACAGGTTT
>NW_004797439.1:21411-22453 GCF_000002075.1 Aplysia californica
CCCACCCCGACAAATAAAAGGAAAACATCATCATCACCTACAACGACAACAGCAACAATAACAATAACAACAAGAAGAAACAACACGCTAAAAAATACGCACAAAAAAAGAACCACATCAGTGTCTCTTTGCCCATCATTTGGTTTTTAAATACATGTAGAGTCAAAATTGGTCGCTTTTAAGGAAAAGTGGGCTAACCCAAATTTCGGGGGGTTTCCAGAAGTCTTGACCTACACCAAAATTGGGCATTGCCATACCTATAGGGGAAGTTTGGTTCCATTGGTGTGTATATTTGTTTGGTTATAGAGAAAACTCTCCTTGTCTTTTTAAAGAAACTACACAAGGGGCAAAAGCTTTACCTTCGATTTTCTCAACACAGCATTTTTCGGGATAGCCCCCTTGTGCTTAAAAGCAACCGATTAAATGGTGCGCTCCACTGCGAACATGATTTACGTCAGAGGGCATGATCTAAGACTTTATAAGTCTATGACCTACATGCATTTCATGACGCCTCGCGTAACACTTGAGTGCCGCGTGAACTCGGTCGGTGTTAATTAATGCATAATGTGTAGTAAAAAGGACCAATACGTGGGTGTTTGGAGAGCGCCTCTGGTTGATCTTACATTGGTGGCCTAGTGGTTAGGCTCACGGTCGGACTTTCAGCGTAAGGTTTTAGGTTTGAATCCCGTCGATCAGGGGTGTCCTTGCGGTTTGTCGCTTTACACGATTTTTTTTTCTCACTTCACCCGGAAGGGTATTGATACTCTGCTGTAGACAGCGCGTGCAATCTGAAGTTTGCATTGTATTATGATTATGCTTCCTGGGAAGCTGAGAATGTTTCTAAGTGTTCTACGGTCTGCTGAGGTAACGATACTTGTACACGTAGTTTTGTAAAACACGTAGAGCGTGCTTCAAGCGCTGTATAACTCTTACTCTTACTCTAAAACTAAAACAGAAAACACTGGCGACGGTTTGTGCTGTTGGCTGCAAACATGACGCGAAAAGGGCGTGTGTGTGTGTGTGTGTGTGTGTGTGTGTGTGT
>NW_004797439.1:23616-26107 GCF_000002075.1 Aplysia californica
CTCTCTCTCTCTCTCTCTCTCTCTCTCTCTCTCTCTCTCTCTCTCTCTCTCATGTATCATTCTCTTATCACGAAGAGGACGGACAATAACTGCTATTTTTATCTGAGCGTATAATATCCTCTTTAAGAACTCGCTCCTGTACACAACGACTGAGAAAAGTGTGTCTGTGCGTAGAAATAAACAAACGCTGCCGAATATAGAAATATAAGAAGGGCAAAAAAGAGTAGATATCTAATATCAGTTCGTCATTATGAATTGATTTCTCACCTCCCTGCGCGAGAAGATAACAAGGACAGACGAGAAGACCTGCTGCAGGACAGAGGGCGAGTTTAGTACGCTAATCCTAAAGATGTGAGTTTAGTACACGCTGTGTTCTAGAGATGTGAGTTTAGTACACGCTAGTCCTAGAGATGTGAATTTAGTACGCTAGTCCCCATAGAGATATGAGTTTAGTACGCTAGTCCTTATAGAGATGTTGAGTTTATTACGCTAGTCCTAAAGATGTGAGTTTAGTACACTAGTCCTAGAGAGTCCTAAAGATGTGAGTTTAGAACGGCTAGTCCTTATTGAGATGTCAGTTTGGTACGCTAATCCTAGAGATGTGAGTTTAGTACGCTTGTCCTTATAGAGTTGTGAGTTTAGTACGCTAGTCCTTATAGAGATGTGAGTTTAGTACGCTAGTCCTAAAGATGCGAGTTTAGTACACTAGTCCTAGAGAGTCCTAAAGATGTGAGTTTAGTACGTCTAGTCCTTATTGAGATGTGAGTTTGGTAAGCTAGTCCTAGAGATGTGAGTTTAGTACGCTAGTCCTAGAGATATGAGTTTGATCCTCTAGTCCTAAAGATGTGAGTTTGGTACTACTAGTCCTTATAGATATGTGAGTTTAGTACGCTAGTCCTAGAGATGTGAGTTTAGTACGCTTGTCCTTATAGAGATGTGAGTTTAGTACGCCAGTCCTTATAGAGATGTGAGTTTAGTACGCTAGTCCTAGAGATGTGAATTTGGTGTACGCTAGTCCTTTAGAGTCCTAAAGATGTGAGTTTAGTCAGACTAGTCCTTATTGAGATGTGAGTTTGGTACGCTAGTCCTAGAGATTTGAGTTTAGTACGCTAGTCCTATAGAAATGAGTTTGGTACTACTAGTCCTTATAGAGATTTGAGTTTAGTTCGCTAGTCCTTATAAGGATGTGACGTTAGTACGCTAGTCCTTATAGAGATGTGAGCTCAGTACGCTAGTCCTAGAGATGTGAATTTGGTGTACGTTAGTCTAGTCTTAATTATGTGAGTTTAGTACACTAGTCCTAGAGATGTGAGTTTAGTACGTTAGTCCTTATAGAGATGTGAGTTTAGTACGCTTGTCCTTATAGAGGTGTGAGTTTGGTACTCTAGTCCTTGTAGAGATATGGATTTGGTACGTTAGTCCTAGTCCTAGAGATATGAGTTTGGAACGCTAGTTCTAGAGAGTCCTAAAGATGTGAGTTTTGTACGCTAGTCCTAGAGATGTGAGTTTAGTACGCTTGTCCTTATAGAGATTTGAGTTTAGTACGCTAGTCCTTATAGAGATGTGAGTTTAGTACACTAGTCCTTATAGAGATGTGAGTTCAGTACGCTAGTCCTTATAGGGATGTGAATTTGGTGTACGCTAGTCTAATCCTAATGATGTGAGTTTGGTACGTTAGTCTAGACCTAGAGATGTGAGTTTAGTACGCTAGTCCTAGAGATGTGAGTTTAGTACGCTAGTCCTAGAGATGTGAGTTTAGTACACACTATTCCTTATAGAAATGTGAGTTTGGCACGCTAGTCATGAAGATGTGAGTTTAGTACGCTAGTCCTGGAGATGTGAGTTTAGTACACGCTAGTCCTAGAGATATGAGTTTGGTACACTAGTCCCCATAGAGATGTGAGTTTAGTACGCTAGTCCTTATAGAGATGTTGAGTTTAGTACGCTAGTCCTAGAGATTTGAGTTTGATACGCTAGTCCTAAAGATGTGAGTTTGGTACTACTAGTCCTTATAGGTATGTGAGTTTAGTACGCTAGTCCGTATAGAGATGTGAGTTTTGTACACGCTAGTCCTAGTGATGTGAGTTTAGTACGCTAGTCCTTATAGAGATGTGAGTTTAGTACGCTAGTCTAGTCCTAGAGATGTGACTTTAGTACGCTAGTCCTTATAGAAATGTGAGTTTAGTACGCTAGTCCTTATAGAAATGTGAGTTTAGTACGCTAGTCCTTATAGAAATGTGAGTTTAGTACGCTAGTCCTTATAGAAATGTGAGTTTGGTACGCTAGTCCTAGTCTTAGAGATGTGAGTTCAGTACGCTAGTCCTGGAGATGTGAGTTTAGTACGCTAGTCCTGGAGGTGTGAGTTTAGTACGCTAGTCCTGGAGAGTCCTAGAGATGTGAGTTTGGTACGCTAGTCCTAGAGACGACGATGCGCTTGCTGGTTGTATGGATTTTTTAATTTAAAAAAAATTGGGGTGGGGGGGTCGTTTTT
>NW_004797439.1:27350-28859 GCF_000002075.1 Aplysia californica
GTGTGTGTGTGTGTGTGTGTGTGTGTGTGTGTGTGTGTGTGTGTGTGTGTGAGAGAGAGAGAGAGAGAGAGAGAGAGAAAGAAAGAAGGATAGAGAGAGCGTGTGTCTGTATGTATGTTTGTACGTGCTTGTGTGTGTGTGTGTGTCTGTGTGTGTGTGTGTCTGTGTCCTTTTTTTATCGAGTATCCCCGCCTTTCAGCGGGAACGCTCTATACTTCATTAGCAGCCCGGGTTGACCTAAGCAGACAGTGCCAGTGTCCTGCTTCATGCTTGCAAATGGTCTAAATTACCTAAATAAAATTATCTAAATTGTCTTAAATATGTCGATAGGGGCCTAAAACACTGACAATCTCACAAAGCCCCCTTCAGAGAAGCTTACTGTTTTACTAGAGACGCCCAAAGAGGCACCTAGAGTGAGTAGTCCTCATCGTCATCCAGTGCCAGATCTGCGGCAGACATCGGCGATCACGGTTCTCCATTCATTCCTTTGCTCGGGTAAAAAAGTGAGAATCAAGTGCAAAAAGACTTAGATTTCTACGTGCGGGAATGGCCGCCGTGACGTCACTAGTAATGAGATCTAATGCGCGAAAAGTGCCGCCATATTTAACGAGTCGTGACTCCTCGGCCAACAAGACGAAGTCTTCAGTTGTGTTTTGGGTGTTACGGGTTCACGCAACTAAATGACTAAGGTTTTTTTTGTTTTTTCAATATTTGTACTATTTTTCTTTAAAATTGAATTGTAATAATTGGTGTATCGCGGGCGCTCTGGTGTTGTTTGCTCCTTCCTTTCGATCAAACATCTATCGTCCATATCTCTCCTCCTTCTTTTTGTGTTTGCTACTCTCTCGTAACACCTCTAATCTTCGGCATTTATATGGCCCAATGGTGTTGCAAGTGCCGGAGAACTCATTTTAACAAAATTTAAAACAAATTTTCCTGTGTGTCTTCATTGCATGTACCTTTTTAGGAAATAAAAAACAGGATATGTGTTGATGGTATTAACATCTGACTCCCTCAACGAAAATATATCTGTTGGGCATGTCCTACCCGAAGTTAGGGATTTTGAGACAGCTCTATATAAAATACCAGCGTCTGTGCTGTAATGGTAATGCGCTTCTTGTTTGTTTGTTTTAGTAAGTTTTTTTTCGGCGCTTGCAACTGCATAATAAAGTCATATGAGCGCCAAGGGTAGGGAATCATGCTTACTCTGCTCACCTCTCTAGCCTTTACAGCGCAAAATCTGCTTCGACTATCAAGGCACCCCGGAAATAACAGTTCTCAAGAGAATGACAAACATACAAAAGAAAAAGAGGAAAAATGACGATAGTTAGGATGGGAAAGAAAAAGCTGCAGTTCCCCCTATGTTGTTCCGACACAGTATGAGCATGACATAGATAAATCAGCCCATTTACTATTATTATACTGTCCATAAGAGCATGTTAATATCCCCCCTTTTGGGAATGGCTTAAAGACACTTCAGTCAGTAGCACTGTCCTGGGGAGGGGGGGG
>NW_004797439.1:31408-33674 GCF_000002075.1 Aplysia californica
GGGGGGGACATAGGATGGACATTTATCACCACAGAATAAGGATTGCGGACTGAGGGCACAGCGCAGACATGAATGTGTTGGCGTTGTAGTCGTGACTACCATGTTCGAATCCCAATGGGGGCATTTTCAAAACCTCGGTATTTGATGTCTTAGAGTGAAAGGTAGGTGGGTACAGCTGTGGTGCGGTTTGCTCCTTCTTTCCTATAAAAACATATATCGTCCTTATATCTCTATCTCCATTTTTGTGTTTATTTCCCTCTTGTAACACCTCTAATCTTCAGCACGTATATGACTTTATTGTGTTGCAAGTGCCGTAAAACTTTTACTAAATCTAAAATCTTATAGAAAAACAGAGCGTAATTAAATGGTTTGACCACCTGTTGTTACTAATGTTACATAGTCAGCTTACCTCGAGAGCCTATAACCCCAAGTACTCAGACTATAAGGGAAGAGAAAAATGTACTCAAGAAATGGATTTATCAAGTTACTCAAATTCTGAGAAACTAGACTATAACATGTCAACTGAAAGAGCTGCAGAGTTGGTCTACTGTTGAAAAATGCATCTCCCCTCAAACGCTTAACCGCAGTAGGGGATCGAAAGGTAACAAGTAAAGAAGATTTGTGTTCAGGGTTCATCTGGAGTCCTGTCTTTTTAATAACGGAACAATGTGGGAAAAGGGGCACCAGTTATTCTGTATCGTACCGCGCAATACCACACCAAACCATACAATACTATACAATACTATACCGTGCACAATACCATATCATACAATCCATGACATGCGTTATCCAACCATACACTGTATCACATCATGCCATGCCATACCATACTTTTCAATACAATA
The DNA here is from genome assembly GCF_000002075.1 of Aplysia californica. Lineage (NCBI taxonomy): Eukaryota > Metazoa > Mollusca > Gastropoda > Aplysiida > Aplysiidae > Aplysia > Aplysia californica. The sequence goes on from NW_004797439.1 coordinate 32,254, forward strand.
ATACCGTACCATACCATACCACATCATGCCATGCCATGCCATTCCGTACCGTGCTATACCATACCACCGTACTGTACCATACCATACCAGGCCAAGCCACACCACACCACACCACGCCACGCCACGCCACGCTATGCCATACCATACCATGCCAAGCCACACAACGCCACGCCACGCCACGCCACGCCATGCCATACCATACCGTGCTATGCCATGCCATTCGTACCACTCCACACCATACCAAGCCATACCTTACCATACCATACCATGCCATGTGGGTATTTGGCGGGTGCTTTGGTGTGGTTTGCTCCTTCTTTCCTATCAAACACTATCGTCCTTGTTTTTGTTACTCTCTAATAACAGCTCTGATCTTCGGCACTTATATATGGCCTTATTGTGTTGCAAGTAGCGTAAAACTCTTACTAAAACAAAATACCATGTCATGCCATTCGTACCATACTATACCATACCATACCTTTCCCTTTCCATACCATACCATACCATTCCATACAATACCATACCAACCATGCCATTCGTACCATTCCACACCATACCATACCATACCATACCATACCATACCATACCATACCATACCATACCATACCATACCATACTATACCATTCCCTTTCCATACCATACCAGACCACACCACACCATACCATATCATACCATATCATACCATACCATGCAATACCATACCATATAATACGATACCATATAATACCATACCAAACCATGCCATTAAATACCATACCGTACCATACCATGCCATTCCGTACCGTACCCTACACTACCATATAACTAGTACTCCACGGCAAGTATGCATTACAGTTTTTATATATACATGTAATAATATAGTAATCGTTTGTGTTTCCCTAACGTGGTATTGCATACTCACCCGTGTTACGTCAATCAACAAATTGTGTATCTCAGTCAGTGTCTTTCGGGACTTACATGACCTAATTGTCTTAGCCGCCCAATCTCATTAGTTCTGATTCTTCTATAGAACATTCTTCTTCTACTTGTGATTGCCTACTGTGATGTGAACCTCACAAATGGAGAGAGACAGCGCGAGAGGGTGGGGGAGGGGTGAGGAAAAGGGAAAGAAGGAGAGGGAGGAGGGGGGTAGGAGGGAGAGAGAAGAAGAGAGAGGGAGAGAGAGAGGAGGGAGAGAGAAAGATGGGACTGAGGGAAGCATAGTTTGCTATCTCTCGAAGGATGTTTGGATCACGCAATATACTAGATCTGTAATTGTTCTGTCCTTTCCAAGTATATGCAATGGTTACACAGGAGAATTTTGTGTACTTCTGTCCTGTGGAAACTTTGGCCTCAGGGAAAAATCTTATCTACGGCAAGGGACAGGACAAGGTAGTAGGACAAGAGAAAATCTTATCTAACTTCTGAGCCAAGCAAAACAATA
>NW_004797439.1:36342-37735 GCF_000002075.1 Aplysia californica
AACACACACACACACACTCACACACGCACACACGCACACGCACGCACGCACACACACACACACACACACACACACGCACACATACACACACAGACACACACAACGGTTATTATTAGCCATCAACGCGTCTGTCGACGTTTTCCATCTCTTGCGAACACAACCGTCAAAACTTTGGCTACCGTAGTAGTTTAAGTAGTTTGGTTTGGTTTGGTTTTTGCACGGTCTATTAGGCGGGCTGTCTACATGAATTTGCACTCGGTTGGGGGTGTGAAAGATGTCCTGAAAGTGTCTGGGAAGGGTCTTGTTGGGGAGGTCTCGTGGAAGGAAGGAAAGTTTGCCAATTCATCGATTCTTTGCAGAGGCTGAAAGGTCAGAGAGTTTGTACACTGAGATAGATAGGTTGGTTGGGGGTAAAAGGGTGGAGGGTGGTTGGATGGGAGGTATCTTCTGGAAGAAAGATTGGCTCCGGGGGGGGGGGGGTTGTTTTTTGTTTTAGTATGTGCTTTACGGCAGTTGCAACACAATAGGGTCGTATAAATGCCGAATATTAGAGGTGTTGCAAGAGAGTAATATACACAAAAATGAAGAGGAGAGATACGGACGATAGATGTTTGTAAGGAAAGAAGGAGCATTAAGCCACACCAGAACTCTCTCCAACCACCCTCTGCCGGAGATGGAATGGTGGTAGGTGAAGATTCGCACGCTTATATAATAATGGGTATTGTAATGTCTCTTTGTCTAATCTTCGGCACTTTATGATAACCTTAATGTGCTGCAAGTACCGTAAAATGTTGACTAAAACTTTTTTTAAATAGTTTGTTTTGTCACTGACGCCTGCTTGAATTATATTAATAGGAGTGTAAATGTATGTTAAATCAGTTTTTTTTTCCTTCTCATTGCCAGTGTCCCGAAAGATCAACGACCTCAGCTGTTCAGGCGGTCTTCTGGACGGCCCCAAAAAATGACCCCATCATACCATTCCCTTGGACTCCGGGTTATTGTTGTAGCCACACCCTCGAGCCCTTTAAACCTCTCCACATCTCCTCAACTGCAGCAGCGAATGCCATGCCCCTCCAGGTCACCACGGAGTCACCCCTAGGCCCTTCTCCACTTCTCCAATGGAAGACTACATCCGAGGTTTGGAGACCGAAGTGTTGGCCTCCAACAGTCTGGCTACGGACCCATTCGGTCTGGGCAACAGCGCCTCCAGCGACAAGTTCGCGGCGTTTGACGCGTACGTCAATAAGATTGTGGACGAGGACGGCCATGTTGTGGAGGAGGAGTCGTCCGCTAATGAGTTGGGGGACAACTGCAACGACGTTCTGACAGACGCCGCCGGGGCGAAAGGAGACAAGGGGAGAGATGGGTGAGTGTGCGTGTGTGTGTGTGTGTG
>NW_004797439.1:40213-42093 GCF_000002075.1 Aplysia californica
CTTTAATAATAATAATAATAATAATAAATGACATTTATATAGCGCTCAACCACGATTAAAGTACACAGGCTGTGAGCGCTTTACAATACAGTGCAACGTACGACAGTAACATAACACGTAGTGTTCTTACCAAAAAGAAAATGACTCCAAATATTCATCTTATTAATTTAAAAACAGAAATGACTTTACTCATTTTCATTTTTGATTGCACCTTGAGGGTGCAGGGCAGGGAGCATACATTGCTTCGGCCTGTTGGGCGCTTGTCAGCTTGTCATACATTAAAGTTTTGTATAAGGTCTGTCCCAGAAATAAGATTCCCTGTTCTGTAAATGTTTATTTTTTAAGTACGATCTTGTGTACATACCTACAGAAATACGTTTTCTATTCAATGTAATAACCGTTGATCTAAATGCGCATTTTGATACGATGTATCCTGCAGCCAATTAATGCAGTGACCATGTCCACTCCGGTCAGAGTTCCGACGAAGCATTTATATCTTTCGGACACTATTTTCACGCTCGTCTTCAAATCGCTGCCCCTTTCTCCTCCTTTGATTTGGTGGGAAGTATGACAGTTGAAAGTCGCATGGTGACCTTTCGAGCTGTGTGCACAGGCGCATTGTCTTGATGGAAGACAACACCTTTCTCCAGCAGACCCGACCATTTCCTCTGATTGCTGATCTCAACTTTGTTTGAAAAACAATTTTGTAATTGGTCGCTTTTAAGGACAAGCAGGCAAACCAATATTTCGGGGATTTCCAGAAATCTTGACCAACACCAAAAGTGGGCATTGCTCTACCTTTAGGAGACGTTAGGTGTCACTGGTGTGTATATTATTTATTTGGTTATAGAGAAAACTCTCCTTGTCGTTGAAAGAAACTGAACAAGGGGCAAAAACTTTACTTTGATTTTCTCAAATCAGCATTCTTCGGGATAGCCCCCTTGTGCTTAAAAGCGACCAATTGTCAGCAGTGACTTTTGAACCAATATTGCAAGCCTGCCATTCAAAACTACACTTTTGTGATCGAAAAACAATATGATGTGCATCATTTTCAAAGTACCTTGTTCGCATCGAGCGGTCTGGGGTCGTGGTGGTCTTGGGTTTCTTCGTTATGCTGATTGTCTTTTCAGTTCTAGATCCCACGAATACACCCATGTTTCATTGCCTGATATGGTTGTTCTGAAAAAAAAGAGATGTCCCTTTTTTCTGTGATGAAAGACAACGCCCAACACTGCATGACCTCTGAATGTCTTCTCTGGACAGACAATTGCACATACATTTCAAATTCCACGTTGCCCTTGCGCGAAACAATTTTCTGAAAAGCGTGAATTCTAATCTGAACCATAGCCCCAGGCTGAAACGGGATATTAAATATTCTTGCACAATATCTAGAACAAGTCGATCATGTATGTAGCTGCCATGGGTATTTCATCATAGCTTTTCGTCGACAGCTTCGTTGCTATTCCTTTATTCCATTGTTTGGTTGGGGGGGGGGGGGGGAGGTTTATATTGTTTGTTTGCTTGTTTGTTTTTCTTTTTAAAGGATAAATCAAAAATTCTTTGACTCATACTTGTCTGCAATAACAATCTATAATTGATTCTGTGCAATATTTTTGTTGTTGTTGTTGTTGTTGTTATTGTTGCTTTCAAAGGGATGCCAGAATAACGTTTTATAGAAAAGGTAGGGTTCTTTTCTGAAGTGTGCAAAAATATTATGGCTTCTAAAACAGACTTACGAGTAACAGCAAACAAACAAAACAAACTATATTTTTCTTAAGCGTACTCTATCAGTCTGGCCTCATGGAACGTTCCTAGGACAAAAGTATTCATTTTATTCTGATTTTGCCAACAGTTTAATGATTTGTTTGAGGGATCTTTGA
>NW_004797439.1:42680-45342 GCF_000002075.1 Aplysia californica
TGTGTGTGTGCGCGCGCCTCTGTGTGTGTATGTGTGTGTGTGCCTCTGTGTGTGTGTGTGTGTGTGTGTGTATGTGTGTGTGTAACACCAGGTACAACTGTACATCCCCTGACTTTGTCTTTCTCAGCATGCCCAGCTCCAGCCTCAGCGCCCAGCCGTCCGCCCCCAACTGCCAGCCGACTCCCAGCTGTAGTAGCAAGCTGAGCGCAGGCGCTGTGGAGTTCCCCAACAACAACAACAACAAGGGCAACAACCACTACAAAGACGACGGGCCAGCCCACGACCTGTCCCGCGCGGGTCTCTGGGACAATAACGGTCACAACAAGTTCTATAAACTGTCCAACAGCAACGGCGAGACCGCGGGCTCCGGCCACAACCATTCTCTCCTGCCATCAAATCTCAGTGACGTCATCCACAACGCGGAAAGTTACGATTTCAATCTGGGTTCAGATGGTTCAAACGGTATCGACGGTTTGCTGTTCGATCCGGCGACTGCGGAGCTCCTGGATATACCCAACGTCCAAGTGTCCGAGGATTTCCTGCAGAAGTGTATCCAGCAAATACAGCTGCAGAATACGTTAGAGTCCTTTTCCTCTGGTGTTGTGGGTCAAGATCTGGACTTGTCGGATTTTGATCGGAAGTTCGGCTATGCCCCCAACAGCCACAATGGGTGCGGCAGCTTCAGTAACGCTCACGTCGACCACGTGGCCAGAGCTGCGTCACATTCCTCTCCCTCCAGACAGCAGCGGTATCAGCCAGAGCCGTCGAAGTCCGGGCACATCTCGGCGGCCACTCTTCCCAAAGCAATGGCAGCTAAACACGGCGACAACAACTACGGAGGAGGGTATGGCAGTTTACCCACGCAACGAGAGGAGCCCGCCCACCCCCACCAACTCCATGCCCATCCCCACCACGCCCACCAAACCCACCATGCCCCACACCAACAGCACCCTATGTGGCGAGACGTCCCATCCCAACACTCACTATCCCACCTCGACGTCCCACAAAGCCACAGGGAGCACCAGCAGCACAGAGATAATGTAATGCTATCCTCATCCCCTTTCTCACATTCCTCGAAAGAGTTCGCCGGTGCTCAGGTTCCGTCTGTTGCCAAATTCCCGTACCACCACGATCAAAACGCCAACAACTCCTCGTCCCCCTCCGTCTCCGAGTTCTCTCTGTGTTTGGACAACCGCCCGTCGCCCGATTTCTCCCGGTCCGACGTGTCTCCGTGTCTCTCTCCTCGCTCTCCAAGACTGGGCGGTGGCAGAACTACTCAGAACTCGGGCGCTGGTGGTATTGGAAGTGGTGGTGGCAACTATTTCTCCTCATTTGCCACAGACTTTGCTGGTGGTGGTGGTGGTGGTGTTGGTGGTGGTGCTTCTGGGGGTTTGCTGTCCTCCAAGGACAGCCTGGACCTCGATTCCGGCTTGGACAAAGGACTGGCCAGCACTCCAACCTCGTCCTACACCTCTGACCTACTTCTGTCCTCCCCGTCCAGGATGTTGTCGGTCCCCGCGCCCGGACAGAAAGGACAGACGCTCTCACTGCCCTGCTCTCAGGTCCCCAGCCCCCAGCTCCTGTCTCCCATACCGCCACGCATTCCACTGCCCCACGAGGTAAGCCAGCTCCTCCCCCCCCCCCTCCGTGCTCTCTGTGGTTTGCTCTTTCTTTCCTATCAAATATATATCGTCCTTATCTCTACTCTTTCTTGTTTTTTGTTTTTTGCTCTCTTGTAACACCTCTAATCTTCGGCACTTAATGATATATGACCTTATTGTGTTGCCAGTGCTTTAAAATGTTTGCTAAAACTAAAAGATCATTTCTTTTTTTTTTTTGTCTCTTAGCAATCTTGCAGTAGCGGAGTATTAATGCTAAGTGTTTTGTGAAAAATTAAAAAGTTGGTGCGCTGCTGTGTATTAAGTTATGCTTTTTGGGGTTTGTTTTTGGATTATTTATAGTTGCCCCATATGATGAAGCAGCTACTAAATGTGTTCAATGAAAGCTGATTTTGTGGATACTCTGTGAATTGAGCTTGCAGCTTGCTGAACTGTTATGCAGGAATATGCACACCAGTGTAAGCAAAATCACAAAGGAGTTGAATTGGAATTTTATTGAATTTATTTCAGATCAATATCTTTGATGTTGTGGTATTGTTTTATGAGACTGTTCATACGTAAATTCAGCTTTTTGAATACCTCATCTCCTCTCCTCACCCCACCCCCATTCTCACCCTTTCCGGCCCTGTCTTCCTCCTTTCAGGTTCATGGTGACTCCATCTCTCACATGTCTTTCACCGGAGGAGGAGACGAGGTCGCTAGTTTTTCCAGCCCCCACTCATCCCCCTTCCTGCCAGGCCCGTCAGATCTCCAGCTGGCAACAGCAACAGCCTCCTCGCCATCACATCAACAACAACAACAACAGCAGCAACAGCAGCAGCAGCGGCTGTTTGGTGACGCCACGACAGGACACAACAAGTTTTCATTCAGCATGGACCACCAGCGTTTGACGCCGTCCTCTCTCTCCGCTGCCTCCTCCATGCCCACTTCTCCGTCGTTAGCCGTCAACAAGTCGTCGGAGAATGCTGTGGATGCTGCGTTATCACATCAGGTGTGAAATAAACTCCTCCCATCTTATCTTTTCCTGACAATACTTTCTCTTT
>NW_004797439.1:46735-115461 GCF_000002075.1 Aplysia californica
GGGAGTTGAATACAGCAGTTATTAATTTAACTTTTTTTTTCTTTGCTTTTTTTAGGGGAGTTGGCTTGTTTTGTTTTGTTTTATTTTTTTGCTTGCTGTTTGTTTGTTTGTTTGTTTGTTTATTGTCTTAATTTGTGTACACCCCCCGGGGCGGTGCCACTGACTGAAGTATCTTTAGGCCATTCCCAAAGGGGGGGACATTTCTCGTTCATGCACAGTAAAATTGTAAATGGGCTGACTCAATGATGTCATGCTCATAACTGTGCCTGATCTACGACAGGGAACTGCTGTTTTTTCTTTCCTAATCCTTACTGTTGTTATTTTTCCTCTACTTCTTTTGTATACTTGTCGCTCTCTTGTGACCCGCTATTTCCGGGGTGCCTTGAAAGTCGAAACAGACTTTGTGCTGTTGAAGCTACAGAGGTGAGCAGAGTAAGCCTGATTCCCTGTAAAGACTTCTCTGTTGACATCCACCCCTTGGCGCTCATATGACCTTATGCAGTTGCGAGTGCCGTAAAACCTCTACTAAATAAAAATAATAATTTCTGTACTTCTGTTTTGCAGTCATCATCAAGTCTTCAGCCCCTGCACGTGAGTACAGACGGGACCCTCCAGAACTCTCACAGCGTGTATGCGAACCACCACACAGCCAACGTACACACAGGCTCTGACTTGACCTTGGGCCACCTGCGAGCAGCGGACGGGACCTTGAAACAAAGCAATAACAACAACAACAACAATAATAATGTTAATAATAACAATGTGAACAACAACAACAACGTTAACAACAACAACAACACGTACAGTTGTATAGACAAAAACCACATGTACTTCGCCCCCCACAGCCCATTCCACATATTGGATTCTCCGACAACGCCGTCCGACTTGGATAACGGGGGCGGGCGTCTACAGCAGCAACGCAAGATCGCAATGAGCGCTGGTGATGGTGATTTTGGTGGCGGTGGTGGTGGCAGCAATGGTAGCAACCACTTTCAGAGTCAGGGTCAGGGAGGAGGAGGAGGAGGTATGGGTGATGGAAAGGTATCCAGTTTTCCGAGCAATCAGCTGGGAGTGTCTTCGCAGTTACAAAGCAGTGGTCTTTCTCCCGCTGCACGGATGTCTAGTCCTGGGAATATAGACTCGAACACGCTCGCTGCTGCTATCCTTCAAGAAAGGCTGAACAACCAACAGTTGCAGCAACAACAGCAGCAGCAACAACAACAGCAGCAGCAGCAGCAACAACAACATCACCACCACCAGCAGCAGCAGCAGCAAAAGCTTCAGCAGCTGCAGCTGCAACAGCAACAGCAGCTTCTCGCAAACCATTTACAACAACAGGTCCGCTTCCATCAACAACAACAACAACAACAACAGCAGCAACAACAACAACAACAACAGCAGCAACAGCAGCAGTTAAAGCAGGGTGGACTGAGGAAACAGTTCTTGCCCGAGCAGATACTGCAACTGGGCGGAGGACTTCCCCTGCCAGCCATGGTCAACTCTGGAGCGGTCAATTTCACCCCGGGACCTAACCCTTTCTTTGTCAGCTCTCCAGGTAAGAAGATCACAAGGGTTCATATCCAGTGTGCAGAAGCATTTATGCGGCATCGTGGTGAAATTAGGCGCTTGTCCAAATTAATAATGAGACCGAAGATACATTTGTCCACCTGTTTGGCAATTTTTATCAACTTTTTGGGGAGGGTGTGTGTGTTTGTGTCTATATGTGTGCATGTGTGCATACAAGTAAAAATCCTACTTGAACTAAAACTGTCTTCAACTCATTTACCGAGGCCAGACAATGAAATACTTCAGCCTTATTTTATATGGGCTCTTTTTTGACTCATTAGAATAACATTTAAATGTTTGGGTTGTTTTTGTCTCTAAATGGATGGCTGGCGGGTGCTCTGGTGTGGTTTGCTCCTTCTTTCCCATCAAATATCTATCGTCCTTATCTCGCCTCCCTCTTTTTTTTGTCTGTTACTCTCTTCTAACCCATCTAATAATCGCCTCTTATAATATGACCTTATTGTGCTGCAAGTGCCATCAAACTCTCACTGAGACAAAGAAACTCTCCTCTTTCTTTTCTTTGTATGCCACTCTCTAGTATCATCTCTAACCTTCAAAGCTCAAATGACCTACTTGAGTTGCAAGTGCCTTAAAAGTTTTACTAAAACTAAACAATGTCTACAACACCCACCCCCCACCCCTCTCTAGCTCCCATGATCCCGGCCCATGCAGGCATTAACAGGTTCGCTCCAGGGGTCAACGGAGCGGTCAGTATGCTCAACACAATGCAGGCCCGGCCGAACATACCACATCATCTGAACTTTGGAGCCAGTAAGTCACACAAATATTGTAGGTCTTTGAGGCCAGTAGTTTCCATCTTTCATATATTTCTTGTTTTGTTTAGTTTTCATTTTGTAAATCTCTCTCTATGTCCCTTCCCCCTCTCCCCTCACCGTCTCTCTCTCTCTCTCTCTCTCTCTCTCTCTCTCTCTCTCTCTCTCTCTCTTTCTCTCTCTCTCTCTCTTTCTCTCTCTCTCTCTCTCTCTCTTTCTCCTTCTCTCTCTCTCTCTCTCTCTCTTTCTTTCTCTCTCTCTCTTTCACAAACCTTACCTATAAAGTTCATGTATCTGTTTGTATCCATTGTACTAAAATCCGAGGATTCACTTATTTCACCAGCACACCTCACATTTACTTATTAATAATAACAGTAATAAATGACATTTATATAGCGCTCAAACCCAATTAAAGTACACGGGCTCTGAGCACTTCTTATAATACCATCAGGACAAAACTTGAACCTTCCCCCTGGTGTGAACCCCCACCTGGGCTCGGGCATGACCTCTGACCCCACGGGTGTGGGCGAGGCCAACAAGCTAGGGGGAGCAGGGGACAAGCAGCGGCTGATTGAAGAAATGTTGCTACGGGACCCGCGGACCCAGGCTGTCTACCATCAGCTGTTGCAGCAAGCACTCATGCAGTACCCAGGAGGTCAGTAATAATTATAATAATAATTAATAAATTGCATTTATATAGCGCTTTTTCACGAAGAAGTGCTCAATGGGCTGTACTATAATACAAAGAACATATGCAGCGCACAGCTCCTATAGTATTCCTCTTTCACTTTCACTCTCTCTCTCACTCTCTCTTTGTCTCAGTCTCTCTCTCTCCCTCTCTCTCCCTCTCTCTCCCTCTCTCTCTCTCTCTCTCTCTCTCTCTACCTCTCTCTCCAGTACATCCTTGAGTAAAGACAATCCCACAAAACTTACCCAGACACCCTCGTATACATTGATGACATCACACAGTCATAAATTATTACAGAACAGAACAGCATGAATTAACGATACTGAGAGAACGTAGTAGATACTGAGAAAACATAATAATATTTGTATTGGGAATGTCAGAAACTACAGATTGAAGCTGGACTAAAACAAATGTGTTTTAAGAGCTCATTTTAATTTTGTAAAGGTGGTAGACTCTCGTAGATGAGCTGGTAAAGCGTTCCAAAGGGAGGGGGCGTGGTGTGAAAAAGCTCAACCTCCGAGTCTCTGACCTTTGCTTTGGACAGGTCTCAAAAGTCTTTTCTTCCATGATCTTAATTATTATTATCATTACTATTATTATTACTACTGATATTATTATATTTATCATTATTATTATAATTTTGTTACTAATAATTTTATTATTATTATTATTATTTTATTCTCTGGTCCCAGGTTATCAAGCAGCTCTGATCAACGCCATGCACTCCAACCCTCTGATGCTGAATGCTGTGCACGCCGCTGCTCCCACCGCACTGCTCAATCCAACGGTGCACGGTGCTGGGATGCGTCGCGACGGGGTGGAGTTCGTACCCGTGGAGGCTATGGGCCGGATGACTCACTCACCGTACATCGGTGACGTACTCTACGACCCCACCAGCTACCCCTTCCTCGGAGTGCATCCTCTGATTCCTAACATGCGACATTTCAGGCAAGTTGTATATTCTATGAGATGTCTTATCTCAGTTGTTAAGTGGGTGGTTGAAGGACCCTACTGGTAGATCCTACTTAATCTTTACTTTCCCCTCTGTTGTTTCTGTCTGTCTGTCTGTCTTACTTTTTCCCATTTTTCCTAGCTTTAAATGACCATTATTGTGTCGATGTGCTTCTCTTTACTCAAACAAACAAATCAATCGTTAAACTATCTATCACAGTGAGGAGTGATTGGTTGGTTGAAGGGTGCTCTGGTGTGGTTTGTTCCTTCTTTCCTATCAAACATCTTTTTCTCAAGTAATTCTTTGTACTTAAATGTTGCTTCTTTTTTCCTATCAAACATCTATCGTTCATATCTATCTCTCCTTCGTATGTTATTCTCTAGTAACACCTCTAATCTTTTTGCATTTATATATAATATGACCTAACTGTGTTGCAAGTACCGTAAAACTTTTACTAGAACTAAAAAATCAAAGTGAGGTTTGCTTGAGTCATGTTGAAGAACATTATCCCTTTTGGATTCGGTCTGGTATTATGATAAAGTTGTTTTGAAGTGTGACTAGTCCTTTCACTTCATTTTGCCTTTAAGTGACTAAGGTAAGGCAGGCTGACAAATTGGTTACATTTCAGATTTCGGCCCAATAGATATAGATTTGTCATTTTATAGGAGAGTTTGAACACTTCATTTGTGTGAAATGATTAAGGTATGTTAAAGTAATACTTTAAGAAAGTGGCATCCGTTGAAAATATACAAATTCAGCCCCTGCTTTGATTTTCATCTGATGTCTAAAAACGTGGATTGCAAGAAGTAACTCATTTTGCCAGCTTGTCTCTCAAATACTGTATTACAACTGCCATCGTTTTAAAAAGTGCAGTGTATGCAGTCTTTAGCTTTACATTTTTCCAGGAGAGCTAAAAAAAAATGAATGTTGTTACCAAGAAAACAACATTTCTTTCAAAGATAATAAGCAAGTTATTATCGAAATTGTATTCTTAAAAATATTAACTTGGGATGTTTGTAAAGAGTTTGTTTTCTTGGTCACAACCTTCAGTTTTTTGCTCTCCTGTACAACTGTAGAAACTGCATGTACTACACGTGGGCTCCAGTGGCTAAGTTAGTAGTGAGTTTAGGCTCAAGTAATGTCAAGCAAGTGTCGGTGACACGGGGATCAGATGGGTGGTCACTGGGGTGTGTCCTTGAGAAAGACCCGACAACCCTAGCTAAAAAATACAGGGCGCTGCACAGTGGCAACTGACAGTGGCATGATTGTAAACTGTTGTGTATAAAATTTGTGTAATATTGTGTATTTATGTATGTATTTATGCATATATTTATGTATGTACGTATTTATAATTATGTATTTATGTATGTATGTATTTATAATGATGTATTTATGTATGTATATGTATGTTTGCCATTGTAAACCAATGTGCCCTTCCGGGACAAATAAGAGTCATTTATTTCTTTATTATTGTATTTATACTGTACTCTTTAAAAACGCTGGCAGACAAGTTGTGACATGTCGTCCATTTATTTCCAGGAGTGGTCCATCTAATGAGCTTCACACCCGACTGGAGGAATGTTACGAGCAGTTCAAGGCTGTAGAGAAGGAGAGGAAAAAGGTAACAGCTCCTCTCAGGGTTTACGGGAGTGGTCTGGATAAAGTGTTTCTTGCTGTAGATGTGCATGTCTATGATTGTACTTGATATCTCTAATTCGTAATCAGCTTCTGAGTCTTCTCTGTCCTGTTTATTGTTCTTTTTTTCTTTCTTCTCCATCTCCTCCTCCTCGTCTTCCTTCTCTTTTTGTCAAGAAATTCTATATTTCATATCCTCATTAATTGTGTAAGTGGTTTTGGCGTGTGGGGTTTTTTGGGGGGGAGGGATGGTAGTGAAATGATGCTCTTGTCCCTCTGTTGTTGTTTGTTCATACTTGGGGTCTTTTAATAGTTGTAAAGAGCATAGAGCATACTGCAGAGCGTGGGTGGATAATGCACTATATGAATGCAATTATTATTTTTAAGTTACAAGTATAATCCTTAATATTTTTCTGTCTCCAGACGGAGGCTGAGTTAGCACGACAAAATCCTGGGAAGAAAGTGTCCAGCACCAACTCCATCCCCATCCCTCGGCTGCCATCCAACCCTTCACGGGTGGATAGACTCATTGTGGATTCCTTCCGGGAGCATGCTCGGGTCAGTTTTGTTTTGGTCATGCCCGTGTTTTTGTTTTGGCAGCATCAATATTGTTTTTGTCATGCCCATGTTTTTGTGTTTGCAGCATAAATATTGTTTTGGTCAGGCCCATGTTTTTATTTTGGCAGTATCAATATTGCTTTGGTTATGCCCGTGTCTTTGTTTTGATGGCAGCAGCAAACTTGCCAACTATTCCAAATTTCCCAGGACTGTTCCGAATTCATCAATAGGAAATCCGAAAAGCCATAACATACGGTCCACCAAAAACCAGTCCCCCTTGATGTTATTTTGTTTGTTGTAACATAATCTGATGTTTTAACTATGGGTTTCCCTGATTGGGATTTGAAAAAGTTGGCAAGCCTGCAGCATCAGTTTTGTTTTGGTCATTCCAATGTTTGTTTTAGTGATGCCATTTCTATTATACCCTTATGGTGGGTGATTGGTGGGTGCAGCAGTGTAGCTTGCTCCATAATCTTTCCTATCAAACATCTATCATCCTGATTTCTCCTCCTTCTTTTATGTATTTGTTGCTCTCTTGTAACACTTTTAATCTCTTTGTACCATTATCTCTCTAATTCAATCTTTGTACTAGGTGGCCCTCACCTGCTTCAGTTGCAAATATCTCGACTTCTATTTAATTTGGATGGTCATTTTTTTCACCTAAAGCGAGACAAATGAACAAGGTTTATGATGATACCAACAACTTTTTTCTCACTTCAATGCTTATTTGTCATTCATTTGTCTACTATTTTGTTCCATTTACTGACAAAATCTTTCAAAACACTTAAGATTCATCTGCAATATTAATTTAATTCTTGACTTTACAGCCCAAAAATTGATGAGCTCCTGATTCCACAGTGTCTTGACGCATTTATTATTATTTTTATTTATACATATGTTTGCTGTTTCATATACAGATCATTACACTGGTAGAAAAGATGGAGAAACTGCGCAGCATCAGTGTCCATGCTAACGTCCACTCCACTCTGGACCTGTGGTTAGAGAGTATCAAACGTGTACAGGCCAGTCGTAAAGACGAGATCGTCAACTCAGCCAATCGGCAGCGAGCAGGGGTTCCCAGGCAGCCCGATGATAAAGGTATGCTGTTTTAGTAAGAGTTTTACGGCACTTGCAACACAAATAGGTCATATAAATGCCGAAGATTAGAGGTGTTACTAGATAATAACATACAAAGAATAGAGGGATAATAGATGTTTGATAGGAAAGAAAAAGGAAACCACGTCAGAGCACCTGCCAATGACCCACCGGATATTTTGTTGTGTGCGACCATTGCAACTAGGTGGGCTAGTTGATCAAGAAATATGAGTGCTGAATATGCAAGCTAGAAGTCATGGGCTCTCTTCTGGCACTCTGAGAAATAGCCTGTGGAATCTAGCAGTGGTTATATGAGTCTTAAGTAGTTATAGCATTATATTCTTTGCTATTTTGATAGCTGCTCTTTCAACAGAAACAAGCTGAGGAAGGAACTCGAAAACTACACTGTAGTGTAAGTGTAAGAGGCCAACTTCTAGATAACATCCGTGCCATTTACGAGAACACCATAAGTGCAGTAGGAACGTCAGAGGGACTCACAGAATGGTGCGAGATAACATCCAGAGTAAGGCAAGGTTGTGTCTTATCACCACTACTGTTTATCATATATATGGATAGAATTACAAAAGAGGCCAACACAGAACCAGACGCCCTAAATGAATTACTCTTTACTGATGACCAAAGCCTGGCACACAAAGATGAACGAAGTTTCCAACACCACACCACCAGATTAAACGAGGAATGTAACAACTACGACATGAAGATCAACATCAACAAAACAGAGAAAATGAAAGTAAACAGAAAGCCAGAACCTCTCAGGATACACATCAACAACAACAGTCTCAGACAGGTCCAAGAATTTAAGTACCTCGGAAGTATATTCACAGAGGATGGGCGACTGAACAGAGAAATTAAAACACGAGTACAAAAGGCCAATAATGTTAGTTACTAGCTTACTCCACTACTGAAACATCCTAACATCCCCATGACCAGAGCTGTTAAAGTACTTTTAAAAAGGTACTTAAGTACAAATTTAAGTACAATCTAAAATATGTACTTAAGTACAGTAAAAGTACTTTCCTGTAAAATGTACTTGAGTACAAGTACTTTTTTAAAAAGTACTTATGAGTACATTTTGAGTACTTTCTGCTAATATGCTAAAAACTTCAGTGCTAATGCAAAACATCATATTGAATAACATATCTAGTATATTTTTAAAATTCGGCCATTTATTACTAATAATGTAAACAGTATACAAAGCATTTGAATATACGCACTGAATGTAGGTGGAAATTATCCGTGAAATTGAAAAAAAAACCCAGCAAACAAACAGACGCAACTAGTGAGCAAGTGATATTATGAATAGAATTTGTTTGAGCAAGACAATATGAACAAATGTAAGTCAGTCCAAGAGGTCGGAAAGTAGGAAAAGTATCAAAATTGCAAAATGTAGAGACAAAGTTGATCTAAGAAAATAAAAAAATTGATGAAAATGGACAGCAAAAAAAAAGTGCTTTGAATTCTTCTTTAACAAATCCTCAAGGAATCAAGGTAGCCTTAAGCACAAACCACAAAAAAAAAAGGAAAAAAGAAATTTAGGTAGCCTAAAAAATTGTTAGATTGATATACATCGAGAACTCAGTTTCAGTTTCAATTGATTATAATAGTGGTAAGACAGATTTTGGTCACACTGTGTAGTCCACGGTGCCCACGGCAAACCAAAATATGCCTACATGTAATTTCCTAGAGTCTAGTAAGTGTAGTGTAACCAAAAATTCTCTACTACAGTAGTCTCCGCCTAAGATCCCAGTGCTCGGGAGCAAGGGAAATACGGGATCTTAGCCCGACGAAGCTAAGGAAGAATCTACAGTGACCTAAGAACTGACGTGACCCCTGGGTAGGTTTATGACATATATGGCGAGCTAAGAGTGGTCATCCTTGATGACCAATCACAGTAGCATGGTGGCATGAGGCAAGCCATAATATTATACCGTACACTCATTAGCATATCGTCTCGAGATATTTATCTACGTTTATCCAGTTGCCCCTCCCCTTTACCTGTCCAAAAACTGTAGCCTTCCATCTCTGATTGAGTCCCCCCCGCCTTTGTCGTTACGTACCATTACGCTGTGACCAAACCAATTAAAATTCAGGCTGTCTCGCAATTTCGGGAATAGAGAAAAACTGCCTTCAACTTCAATGGTCAGGGAAGAGTTCACAGTTCATGTGATCCTGCCTGGAGCGAACTTGTAGGCCCAACCCACCCAGCGAGGGATGAAAGTTCAGGTGGCGAGCTCAGATGTGAGTGCGATGTTTGGGGAAAAGAAACGCCCATCGGTCAGTTCACACCTCGGTGTGATCCCGTCTGGGGATCATTGTACCGTTTCATGGAGTTTTACAGCGCATGTGATCACTTTCACAAGAGTGGCTGATCTTTGACGCGACGGACAGTTCTTTAATCTCAACTTTTAACTTTTGGTTGATCGGCTGTGCCCGCCCGGGTGTTTGTTCCGTAAATTATGATCGGAAATGTCGGCACTTATTCTTTCATTAAGCTTCAAAAGTACTCAAAATGTACTTGAAAAGTACTCAAAAGTACTTTTATAAAAAGTATCGGAGTACAGTAAAAGTACTGGTTCTCAAAATGTACCGGAGTACAGTAAAAGTACCGAAAATTGTAACGTAAGTACAAGTACCGGAGTACTTGTTCTCCGGTACAACCAGCTCTGCCCATGACAACAAAACTCAAAATGATCAACACCATATTCATCCCAACACTCACCTATCAATGCCAAACATAGACCACGAGCAAGACATTAGGGCAAAGAATTACAACATGTGAAATGCGATGCCTTAGAAAAGCAGTAAACAAGACCAGGCGAGACAAAATTAGAAACTCTGTAATCCGTAAAATGGTGGGCACAAATGAAGTCATGCGTCACATCCAACACCAAAGAATCAAATGGTTCGGACATCTTCTACGATTACCAACACACCATCCAGCACAATGTGCCTACATCCAAAAATTCGATGGCAACAAGGCTAGAGGGCGACCGAGAAAGACCAGGATAGATGGAGTCAGGGAAACATTAACCACCCACGGCATCCCCCTGACCCAAGCTCTCCGGCTGGCGACAGAGAGACGTCTCTTTCTTCCCGTGACACCCAAAAGGGTATAAGCGGCGGATAAAAGTAAAGTAAAGTAAAAAGCTCTTTCATGTCACTGTGAGCAAAACTGTTAACTGAGACAGGGCGATTTCTGAGGAGTAGATGTGAAGGGTTAATATGTATATTATGTGAGGTGTGCTGACAAAATGAGTTACTTTTCGCAATCCGCGGATAGAGAATAGACACATCAAATTTGTAGATTTTTAACTGATGTCATTTTCTTCAAATCAAACGTGTCTTTATCATTTCATATATAAATTGTATCAATAAAACTGATAAATTTGATGAATCTATCTGAGTTGGCAGGGATAAAATCCAAGAATTCACTCATTCAGTACTACAGACGAGAATACTCGCAAAACCTGGGCCCCGTCCACATACTAGCGACGAGTATTTTCGCATTCTGCCTCGCTATCTTTATAGAGAGAATTACTTTATCTACTACATGCCAAATTATTTGAACCTATCGTGATGCATTATGGGAAAGGTCAAGGAGACATTTTTTTCTGCTTGAACAGCCATTGAGCCCGCTAGATCTAGGGTTATCTTCCTGGGTAGACCTAATTTCATGTTGCCATAACAAAACTGCCCAGTATATGAGGGAAGTTCACTGCTGGAGCGATCAGCACTGAATGGGTTAACTCATTTCGTCAGCACACCTCACACATATATATAAATATGCGTATAATCCAGCAGCATTTGTCCACTACTATCTGTGTTTGTAGAGATAAAATCCGAGAATTAACTCATTTTGTCAGCACTCCTCACATATATATATAAGTATGTATATAATCCAGCAGCATTTGTCCACTCCACAGATGTGACAGCTCTGGCGGCCAGTATCGGTCACTTGTGTGTTCACACCCGGCTGGCCCGCACGGCCCAGTGGGCAGCCCTGCAGATGGCCGACAAGGAGAACCCGAAACTGACCAGCCACAGCGAAGTGGAGCTCACAGACCCTGTGGACTTGACCCCGTACATTCAGCCGTCTGCTGCAGAAGCTGCTAGCGCCACCACTCCCAGCGCCACTACCACGGCAGCAGCAGCAGCAGACGGGAACAGTGACAGTAAAAAGGATGATACGAAAGTCACGACAGAGCCGGCCAGTAAAGCGGAGGAAGACAAAGGGGATGGAGAAATCATCGAAGAACAGACTCCTCCATCTTCTGGGAAGGGAGATTCGAACTGTAATCCCCCCCAGCAGTCAAGCGGTGCGGAGAAGGTCAGCATTGTTTCTGCAGCTACCCAGTACACGCCCAAAATTCTGAAGCGAAGATAATAAAAACTTGTTGACCGTGTGTGTGTGTGGAGTAGTTGGTGTATTTCACACCGTTTCTGCCATGTCAGCGCCAAATGTCTTTTCATAGTTGTTGCGTTTCCATAGATGCTTGTATGGTGGGGTGTAGTCTGAATATGTCCACATTGTCAGCCCTGAAAATGTGTCCTCGACCCTTATGATGTCACAGAGAAGCAATGACCATGTGATGAACTAAATAATCATTTCCTCCCAAAGGTCAGCAAAAGCCTATGGGGTCATGCTTGTTTTGTCATGTGCCATGATGTGCTATAATTAGCAGGCTGTGATTTTTGTGTGTGTGATGAAGAGGCTTGTTCTTTTTTACTGGGACTGCTCTGTAACCATAGACATATGTCTCGTAAATGAAGCTGGGAGAAATGACCTGATATCTCTCCATAAGACTTGTGTTATGTGAAGTTTAAAGTCTCGTGAATTAAGCTGGAAGAAATTGGCCAATATCAGTGATAAGACTTGCGTTCTGTGAAGACTTACGTCTTGTAAATTTAGCTAAGAAATATTACCCGATATCTCTGATAAGACTTGTGTTCTGTGAAGTTTAAAGTCTCATAAATTAAGCTGAGAAAAATTAACCGATATCAATGATAAGACTTATGTTCTGTGTATTGTACAACTACAAGACATTGAAGTATTCCATTTTTCCTGAAATTTTAGGAGTTTTAGAACAAACAAAACAAAAAACAACTCTCAACCAGAATATGAAGAGCTGCATCTTGCGATAAAGTGCCATGACAAAACTGTTTTTGTTTGTACCAAGATGCAAATTTTATGTATATTTGAAACAGAAGGATTAAAACTATCCCAACAACAAAATCTGATTATAAAAAAGAATTTAATTAATATTGCAAGTAAAACTTATCTGTTGTGAGAGATTTTGTCTGTAGATGAAACTAAACATGAAACAGGAGACTAATGACAAAATTAGATAAGCATTGAAGAAAGAAAAATGAGGACGGTTGTAAGATTTTTATTAGCAAAGATATACACTGTTACCTCATCGTACAGCCATCCTTTCTAGTACTAAAATACACCTGTAATCTGACAAAAGTATACGGCACAAAAAGACACTCACTGTGGCTACTGCTACTCATCACACTTGTTATTGGTGGAGGAATCATCAGGCTTATCTCACCACATCAAGTGATACATACACTTTTTTGGAGTTGCAGCGCGTGCTGATCTTCAAGGGACATGTGATATAGTGTGGCTAGTTCTGAACAAGCTGTGGATTGTATTTTCTGTCCAGCTATGAAGCTGCAGATACAAGAATAGAAACGAAAAGCGTTATATAGAAGTTCGCATTTATAAGACATTTTGCTGCGCCCAAAGACTTTTTTCCATCATGCACTAGTCGATATATGATGCCAGAAGTCATTTGTCTTCAGCAATACACGTGGTGATTTTCCAAAACATGACTGTCCAAGATATGGTCTGAAAGATGAATATCTATGACATTATATATGCATATGTTATATAAAATATTTATTATCTCAAGGTTTTTTGCTGATACCAGCTGTGGCCCGATCACCTGAGTAAGAAAATGATAGCCACCTCTTGCATTGCACTGTCTTGTGTACTTATCAAAGTCTTTAACCATCTCGAGATTTGTTTTGATGACAAAAGTACCATACTTAACAGCTGCTTTTCTTTTTAACTTCATTTTATGACAGACAAATACCTAGATGTGTGATGGCAAAGACATATCATTGATCTTGGATGTAGCTGGTCTTGGAAAACATTCAATCAGCTCTTCATGATTTAGTGAAAGAAGCTTGTAGGGTTTTAGAGTTGAGATAAACAGAAACCCTCTTAGCTGTTTTGTACAGTAGTTTTTGTTTTTAGAAATATTGGCAAGCCTTTGCCTTTATTTACAAAGTTTAGTTGCCTGTGATGGTACTGTAGTTCGAGAGACAGTTAGATAGGACAAAATTCCTGGCTTGCCCCAGTAAAGAATGAAAGTTGTGGACAGTAGGAAGTTTGTGAGCTGGCAGAGAGCTAGAAAGTTTGCTTTGCTTTTGTTTTCCTTTTGTGGGGGTTTTTTTTAGAGCCTGAAAGTTTAGTTGACATTCACTGTTTTCTACTTGTCTTCGACTGTTATTTCTCCATTGCTTTGTTGTTGGCTTCAAGTGAGCACAGTTCTGAACACACGAAGAGAAATTGGTGAGAACAGGGACCAGATTTTTATCTTGTGTTTTGTTTTTACACTTTGGAGGTATTGGGAAGGGTTGAGATGGTGATGGAGACATTGCTTGCTTTTTTACCATTGTTTTCTTTTGCTTTTTTGTTGGGTTTTTTGTGTTTTTTTGTTTTGGCTTTTTCAATTTTCAAAAGCTGCGCGATCATTTGTTGAGCAACAGTTTGTGTTGTGTAGTGTGCAGGTGTTTATTCTATTTAGGCATGGATGGCCATTAGGTTGTGGGTTCGAATCTCATCAAGGGCCCAACGTTTAGTCCTTAGTAAAAAGGCCCTTTACACAAACTTTCCTCACTTCACCCAGATGGGAATGGCTGCCCAGCTTATAGATAGCAACAGATCTTGTCAGTTTGTTTATGTTTGAGCACGTGCAATCCGCAGCTTGCACTGTATGCTATCCGGGAAGCCGAGTATGTTTCTGAGTGCTCCAGGGTCTGCTAGGGTTATAATAGTTGTAAAACGCATAGAGCAAGCTGTAGAGCAAGGATATGGGCTTTGTAAATGCAATTAGTAGTAATAGTAGTAGTAGTATTCTTTTTTTCAATTGTTATCATTGTTATTTATTATTATTTCTTTTGTTCTGTACATGTGCTCAGCACGTGTGCTGTTTCTGATGGCTTTGTGGTTGACACAGCCACTGATACATTTGGGAGGTGGGATGCTCTTACATGTACAGAGAACTGATACAATTGTGTCCCTGTTTTTTTTTACTTTGACACAAAATATACTGAGGTAGACCGTCAGCATCTGAGGTGTTGTGTAGTAGTGGAAAGTTAGGCTCTTAGCTCATCTTCTCAAAAGACTTGAGTTTGATTTCATCGTGGGAAAGATATTGTATTATAATGTGTTCCCATCTGTTGCAGTGGTTAGTATCCTGGTATCCTGCACAGCCCATGTTGGCTTTGATTGAGAAGCAGGGCTGTTAACAGCTCAAGGCTCATCTCCCAAATAATCTATCCTGTATCAACATTTGATACCTTTTTATGAAGTTAGGCAGCATTTCACTCGATGAACTCTGAGGATGATGGGACCTTGGTGCATTGGATAGTCCAAATTCTGTAGATAGTGTCCAAATTATGCTCATGTTGTGCCCAAGCAAAGTGTTGCATTGTCAAAACTGAGACTTGAGATAAAGGTTTTTGAGAACAGTGCCAGGGATGACTGGTGACCGTATTAAACTATGAGTGCGCTGACTTAAGCTGTATGTAAAATGGCTTCGGAGTATGTAGCATGAGTAGTCTAGTGGTAAGAATAGTACTACCGGACTCGTAATCATGAATTTTCCTCACTTCACCCAAGTGTGAATTAGTACCCAGCCAGAGACAGCGGAAGATCTTGTCAGTATGTTAGTGTTTTAACACCTGTAAAATGGCAGCTTGCACTGTATGCTTCCGGGAAAAATTAGATTGTTTCAGAATGCTGTCAAGTCTGCTGAGGTAATAGTATAGATTGTACAGCACCGAAGAGCTTGCTGTTCTGTGGGAATTTACGCTATACAAATGCTTTTTATTATTTATAAAATTGATAATTAAGTGTTGAGGATGCAAGTTTTTGTAGAACAAAGTAACACTCTGATATGATTAATGTGGCTTCCCAGGCAGACAACTTCCTAAATATGGGTCAACAATGTTAGATTGGAATTATAGTTAGATGTGGTCTACACTGTTATATTTTCTTGTTCTTGTTGTTTGTTTTTGTTTTTGTTTTAAATAGTAGGGTTTTTTTAGGTAGTGTTCAGGTAGTAGGCTTTTTGGGGGGTGGGGGTATTTGGACACTTGGTCTCATGTCAAAGTCAGCTGATGTTACTAAACAGTTCATTACTTGGCTTAAAACACTGCACACTACTAATGAGAGGAGAGAGTCATAGTATCGCACTTGATTGAACTCTGACTGCACCTTCCATAAAATTGACGGTCATGGTGTAGTCATTTGTATATTTGTTGCCATTTTATTATGTGATTGTTAAGATATGTGAAGCACATATTATGTAAATATTCCGGAAGCTGTCTCATGTGAGCCAAGCGCTGTGATGAAGAAGGTAGTATTTACTTCACGGGAGCTAGACAAACTTCAGTCTAGCTCACCAGTAAAGATGTAAGTCTTTACGTTTTTAATTTTTACTCGAGAAAGTTTGTTTTTGTATATATTTATTTAATTAAGTTTCAGTTTTTTTCTTGGTTGTGATGGTCTGAAAGAGTTATTTTCATCTTTTAATTAAGTCGAGTGACAGAGAAAGGTCAGGATCATGTAGCTTTTTTTTTTAGAGTATCCGAGCAAAGGAATAAGTGGAGAGCCATGATTGTCGATGTCTGTCGCAGATCTGGCATTTGATGATGATGATGATGATTACTTTTGTGCAGTAGTTCATAGTTGGAGCTTTTGAGGGATTAAACAATTGAGGGTTTTTTGTTGGGAGAAAAAAAAATCTTGTGACACACAGTGTTGTTGCTTCTCAAGTTCTGATGGTATAATGACTTAATGTACTTGGGAACAGATTACCATCTGAAAACAAATCAAAATGACACACATTTCATGAACAATTAGCGACAAATTTTTAAACTTTGGCTAGTTTATTATAATTGCGTGTCACATGCTCAGTGTCAGACTCCGCAGTCATACATCTCTTTTCAAATTGGCGTATGGCGGAGTTTTACACTCAGCAGTTGATGTCGATCTAAATCCAGAACGTATAGATTGACACATGAACATAGAAAAGCAAAATGATATTAAAGCAAATTTCTAGTTGTTTGATGACATAATCAGTAACTGCTTGATGGTGACAGAGAATTGTACTTGGCTTTACAATGTGAAACCTCTAGTTTATGATCTGTTGGTGTCTGCATAGCTGGATGTGAAATGGGTTGGCCTGACAATGTTTACGGTGGGAGCAAATTTGTTTTACATGGCAATTTTGTCCCAAAGAGTGAAAGCATTTCACAGTAGTTTGTTTTCACTGGTACTGTAAGGAAACGTTATATTAAAAAGCTTTGCTTTTTCAAGAATTGACATTCCTTTTCCCAGAAATACCAACACAAATCTGTATGTCATCAACTGGTTTTGACAACTCGGAGATGTAACTAATGAAATGAAATTTTGCTACTTAGCCCTACCAGGATAAGCCTGCCAAAAATTTTGTTTAGTTTTTCTGTCTTGTTCAAGTATAATTAATGACCAGGACATTGCTGTCCTGACCGAAATTTTCCATTGTTTGTCATCAAAAATAGTTAGTGGCTCCGTTCTCTTGATCCCATCAGTAGCATTTATTTTAACACTCAAATAATAATATTCTTTTGAGAACAATGAGATTTTTTGTACTGATTCTTTGAGAGATTGCTCTTTATTTTTTTCCTTTTTTCACATAAACTTCCTGTGTCATTAAATCATACAAACTGTAGATCTCCTTTATTAAGGCAATCATATAAAGTTATTGCCATGATTTGTATTTCTAGATCCATTTTGTAGAGAACTTGAGATGAGTTATTACTAGTTTATTTTGTTTTCCCCTGTGACAGCAGTAATTTCTTTAGAATGACTTTAGAACACATGGATAGAGTGGCTTTTTGTTGTGTCTGTTTATGCATACATTCATGAACTTTTATCTAGATACCAACTTCCTTTGATCGTAGAATAGAGTTGGCATGAATGATGTTAGAAGCTTCGGCACTCAGGTTTGCTAGTTTTGCTTTTATGCTTATTGTACACAGCTTTGATGGCTTCTACCATTCCCATGCCTCTTAAAAGTAATTCTTCCCCAGTCTTGCTGGGTTGTTGTTGTTGTTGTTGTTGTTGTTGCTGTTATTGTTGTTGTTGTTGTTGTTTCAGATTTGTGCACCATTTTGCTATGTGTTGAGCCTTTGCTCTTGTTACCATGCCGCGTTGATCGCTGACCAACTGGTAGCCCATTATGCATATCGCAAGTTATTGCAAAGATCTCTTTATTCTCTGCGTGTATTGAGACAATGTGATGTATTTTTAAAAGAAAAAAACAACGCTATTTTTGTCTGAGTGGATATTTGAATATATATTTTGTTTGGTTTGCTCTGTACATAGCCAGCTCAATCCTGTTGCCATGCTTGCTGATTCACAAAATGGTCTTTCTGCGCACCGTGTGTTCTTGCTACAAGGGAATTTGTCGGCATTTCCTGAAGCTGTTTCCGTCTGCTTCAGTCTTTTATTATAATAATATATGTTCAGCAAGTGATTTGGATCTGAAAATGTTGCACAAAATTTAGATGTGTATACACCGGTACCTCCGCTTCTAGAGTGATGTGTGTTGTGAGTATTGTTGTCCCTTAAGTCAGCGATTTTTAAATTCCATTCTGGTTACTATTAATAGATTTTAGAACGAAATATGTTGTGAATATTTTTGCTCGTTGTTGTCTTTTCTGCTGTTTTATTGGTGTTCCTTAATTGTTTCCCAAGTAGAACTTGGTATTAATTTGTCATTTTTTAAATGAATTATATTGTTTGTGTTTTGGTTTGTTGTAGCCAAGATGGCATGTTTTGCTTTGAATCGGGGTGTGCTGGTTTTCTCTTAAAATGATTTGTACCAAGTGCGTCACATGATGATACATTCTCTGAGCGTAGAGTTGTACGCCAAATGGCTAGCTGGAACTGTAGGTGAATATTGTTATCAAGAAACCCTGTGTACAGTTTTTATTATATATATACATAGATATATATTTAGTTGCCCACCTAGTAGAGTGGTATGATGTAGTAATGGTGAAGGATTTAATGTAGATTGGATTTGATGGACTTTGTTATAGAGATGTAGGGCAAACGCAACTGTGGTGGGGAAGATGAGACCGAGAAAAACCTCCCGATGTGGTAGGTTTGAAGTGGTAAGTTGAATCAATCAGCTGGGCCTGCTGAACTTTGAGCACAACTTTAGATCGGAGCTACTTGATATTTTTGCCATGCCAACTTTATGATCAGGTCCTATCAGACATGATTAGGTAGGCCGACAGGTACTTTATCTGCAAGTCACAAAACTTTTTTAAGGGTTCCCCTCACTCTATGAAATATTACAGCAACTGCGGTAAACATGCACTTATCATTACATGGCATTGGACTGAAGAATGAGGGCCCAGCTGTTGCTGGATTGATAACAACGACTACAACAACATTTTGGGTTCCATGTTGCTTAAAAATAAGATAGGATCTTTTCAGTATTATTGTTGTTCTCTTGGAAAATATACTTCAGCTCCTGTCAGTGGCAGAAAAGCACTGACTAGTTGAGCTGCACAAGCAGAAATCATTTGTTCTTTCGGTTGTTAACACAAAAAGTGGTGTCGGAAAAATGGTTAACATGGGCGCCTGGAAAAGGGTGTCCTGTCGGGAAACTTGTTGTGGTCTTTGTCGCCCTTTTGCCGAGCCCGATATGATATCCTTGTCTATAGATCCATTTATATATATATATATATTATATATGTTTATACATGTGAGTATACTCATGTTTATGATGTTAACTATGTCTATTTCAAGACTGTTAGAGGTTAGTTTTTGCACAGACGATCACCGATTTTTTATTGACCCAAGAGTGACAAAATGTAGTTCATTCTGTGTGATATGTAGATATACAGTACGTCGACCAAAACAAAACTCTGGGATTTTCTTTCCTGCTTTTTTTTTTGTTTTTTTGTGTTTTATACTTTTTTAACTGCAATCATGTTGCTTTATGTCAATTTGACCACGTTTGACATTGCTGTGATAAAGGAGAGTAACGAAAGATGACACAAACTGAAATTTACTATACAAGCAAATGAGATATGTTTGTATTCTTGATTTATTTATGAACAAAAAGGAAAAGAATATGAAGCACAAAATAATCAATATATTTTCTTACAAATACATTAATGACAGGAGTGTATATATATATTGAGGCGATGTACGTACAACACCATCTTGGTGTGGTATGGTTTTCTTTTCGTTCCTTTTGATTCTGATGTGTGTTGTATACCTTTGTGATAGATCGACGTGGTCTTCCTGGTGTTCAGACTTTCTGGCCTCCGGGCCTTCCCCTGTGCGTGCTTATGATTGTGTGGTGTGTCGTGCTGTGGAAGACAGGTGGTAAAGCTTGCAGAGTCTTGAGATGGTAAAAGTCGTGCTCCTGCTATACAAGCAGCGCTACTTGTGACAGAGTTGTTGCATTGTTGCAGACTGACTAAGGATTTTTTTGTATGACAAAGAAAGAACTGCAGGTCCAAACATGGAAAATAGAATAAAACGTTGCTCCATGTTTTTTGTCCAAGATAATGATGTAGCTCTTTGTCTAAATTAATGCTCTTTAGCTTTTGTATTTTCCGACTGCTCAAATTTTTAGGACAATGAACACATTACAGTAAAGTTGTGTGAGCACTCTGTCAGAGGGGCTATGCCATTATAGAAAGCACTGTCAGGTTTCAGTAGTGCACCCACCTACATGTTTATTTATACCTTGATATTGGAATTTTTAGGATAACTAGCTAAGGATCTGGATTTATACAAACGTATGCAATGCTCAAAGCTTAATCATCTGCCATGAAATTTTAGCTCTCCCGAAGATGAAAGTTTTTGATACTGGACTTTTGAGTGTCTTTTTTCTTCGTGTTCTTCTTTGGTTTGTCTGTTTGAGTGTGATGCTTTACCACTTCAGCTTTTGCTGGATGGAGTAGCCTACTTAGCCGATGATGCTGATGTAAGACATCTTTTTTTGTTTCTTGCCAAAAGTTTTGTTTATTTCTTCATCATGCTATGGAGAGAACGACTTTCATGATGTTGGCAAATTGTTTTGAAACCTGTTTCTGCTTTTTGACTCCAGAACCAAAGGATATTGAATGGCTACCTTCTGAGCTTTCCATTATTAAATCAAAGTACCAATTCTGTAGAAAGTGAAACATCAACAATAAATTGGTCGCTTTTAAGGATAAGGGGGCTACCTCAAAAAATGCTGTTTTGAGAAAATCAAAGGTAAAGTTTCTGCCCCTTGTTCAGTTTCTTTAAAAGACAAGGAGAGTTTTCTCTATAGCCAAACTAATATATTGACCAATGAAGCCAAACTTCTCCTATAGGTAGGCAATGCCCACTGTTGGTGTAGGTAAAGATTTCTGGAAACCCTCGAAATATGGGTTAGCCCGCTTGTCCTTAAAAGCTACCAATTATTGCTGTTCTAGTAAGATATATCGGCCTCATGCCATTTTCAACGCGATAAAACTATTCAAAAGGTGTGACTCTTCATTAATATCCATATATGTCTCCGATAGGACTGAGTCAAGTCTGTGGTAACCTGTGAAACATTCTCAAAGAACCGAAGTTTCAGAATACCTCATTGTGAATTGGTAGCTTTTAAGCACAAGGGGGCTATCCCGAAAAATGATGCTGTTTGAGAAAATCAAAAATAAAGTTTTTGGATCCTTATTCGGTTTCTTTAAAAGACAAAGAGTTTTCTCTATAACCCAACAAATTTACATACCAGTGAAACCAAACTTCTCTTATACGTAGGGCAATGCCCACTTTTGGTGTAGGTCAACATTTATGGAAACCCCCGAAATCAGGGTTAGCCCGCTTGTCCTTAAAAGTGACCAATTCCAATTTCAGTTGCCAGAACTACAGTTCACCATGATATGTTTATTTTCCAGTCAAGCTAATGATTTATTAAAGAAATTGGATGGCACTTTTCACTTCAAGGAATGTGTGAACATGATAAGGGAAGGATAGATTGATCCCAGTCTTTACTCTCATCTGAAGTACTTCCAACTCTTTACATGAAACTTGGAAGTTTTTATAACAAATTTACATTGGTATAAAAGAAAGAGTGAACACATGACTTTGATTTGGACAGGGTATTTTTTAAATCTTTGTCTTTGTATATTTTGCTTGAAATTTGTAAAGTGCATTTATGTGATGATGAAGTGTGAATAAGACATGAAACATGTGGAAGATGAGATATTGCTGTGGTAGAAGATTGCTTCTGATAGAGCAACAATGGAGAGGTTGTAAGCATGTTGCCAAACCTTCTGTTGATAGAAGTCCTAAAGCTGAATATCGTCAATGTGCTTCTAGAATGGTCAAAGTCAGACTTACACCTGTCAATCAAACTGACAGACTTTGGCATTTTCTATACAATGGCTTACCATCATATTGTTGAACTGTGTAAACATAATGATGAATTTCCAACTGAAGTTTTTCTTTATAATATAATATATCATTCTGACCTGAGTCATGAAAAGACAATCAACTCTAGAAGATGATAAATGACTTACACCGTTGTCATAGCCTTTGACGATATGAAGCTTACTTGGAGAAGAGAAATGGTTTCCCAAAAGGGCTGTGATGAAAGGGGATTTGTAGTCCATGCTATGAGGTGTAGGTCATGTCTTGGGTTTCATGTCTGTCTTTCTCTTTTCCCTCGTTGCCTTCTTTTCCGTAAATCCGGGTGTATATTTGTCTCAATTTCTGTGAATTACTTTTCATTATGATGAATTGCAGTCGGCTTTTTGTCTATTTCCTTATATAATTCTGTTTCTGCTTGCATTTGCAACTTTGTGAAATATGATTGTACCATGACCCAGGGAAGTTCATGTATTTCTGAATGTACATTGTTTGATCTGCTTAATTTCTGTGTACCACCGCTTTCTTGTCATGAGGGTATAGTTTTGCTGTTACTATGGAAAGCCAGTCAGTTGTTGTGGGATGTGCTGGACTGAAAACTTTTGTCTTCACTTTTTCTTCTTTTTGGGTTTTGTAGATTTTATTTTTTTTTAATGTGTCACAACATGGTGGAATCAGGCACTTGACAATTTTTGGGCATATATAGAGTTATTTGTATACTCCTAAAGTCTCCTCATTGCCTTGCTTTTGATTTTAAAAATATCCCTCTATAGAATCTTGAATAGAAGTCGAGATGTTTGCGATTTAAGGAGGTTGGTGTCCGAAATTAAGTGACTTTCAAAACTTTAGTTTCCCTGGAAACTGCACATTTACTTTTTTGGTGCCTTTGATCATCGTTTTTAGCAAAATCCTCATTGAAATGTGTTTTTTAGTTAACGTAAATGGAGTTAAGATTGAAACCAAAAAATGCGACAAACATTGCCCAATCGGTGGGAAAATGTCAGTTTCTTCCATTTTATAATTTTGTTGAGTTGTTTTAGGTTGATTTTTTTTTTTGGGGGGGGGGGGGGGGGGCTTCTTTCTGTTTTTGTCTTTTTTTTTTTTTTTTGGAGGGGGGGGGGGGTTGGTTGATTTCACTTTTTATTCTTCCAGTCCAGCATGCTACAGTTACAGGGATTGTTCAGCCACTTTTGTTCAGCCTTCCTTCTTTTTTGTGTTGTACCTTCCAGCTTATGCTGCCTTTGAATGATGACCCAGCCTTGTGTTTGCCTAGTCTGGGCCC
Organism: Aplysia californica; assembly: GCF_000002075.1. Lineage (NCBI taxonomy): Eukaryota > Metazoa > Mollusca > Gastropoda > Aplysiida > Aplysiidae > Aplysia > Aplysia californica. The sequence goes on from NW_004797439.1 coordinate 70,007, forward strand.
TTGCCGAGTCAGCAGAAAAGGAGGGGGAAAGAGGTTCATGGTTGTCTGACCTTATAAGAAATGAACTTTTGATTTTACCATCAAACTGGCCATTATCGCTATTATCAGAGAGTTTAAGTGAAATGTTGAAATAAGATGACATGCGCTTACTCTACAAAGAGTATAGTCAAGGAGGCCAACCTGTTATTTTTCCACACCCCCACAGAGTTTTCTTTTTGTGCATCGCAGTTTTTTGTGGGGGGGGGGGGGGTTTTGTATTAAAAGGTTTACGATTGTGGGCAAAAGAGATAAGGTTTATTCCCACTTTACTTAGAGAAGATTTTTTTTTTCTGCACTGTCAATATTCTACTGTTGGGATCTAGCTTTGTGTACGATTTGGGTTTACTGTATTATGAGGTAAATAAAAACAGCCTGCTTTCTTATTGATCTGACCTACATCAACAAGAGTGTAAAACATTTACATGTTTGGTTGGTGAATGCTGTAGTGTGGTATCAATCGTCTATCGTCCTCATCTCTCCTCTCTCTGTTCTTTGAATACTGTTTTCTGGAGGCTTCTCTAATCTCTGGTACTTGTATGACCTTAAACTTTTACATGATCAGTGCCTTTCTCACCCTGCACGAGGGTATAGGTCACGGACAAACACCTTCCACTTTTCTCTATCCTGGGCTAGCCTCTTGATGTTATTCCATGTCTTCCCACTTTTCTGTACATCAATTTCTGTGATTCTTCTCCAGGTTCCACGCGGTCTTCCCCTTGATCTCTTACCCTATGGGTTCCAATCCAAAACTTTCTCTGTAATGTAGCCGCCTGACTTCCTGCCAAGCTCAAATGGTCTTATGGATTTGTGAGCACCATAAAACTCTTTACCAAACTCCTACACTAAAACTTGAACTAGCCAAATCTTCGACAACATACATGGATACCCGGAGGTGTCATCTCTGACTCAGAGGTTGACGTGCAGTGATCCTCCATCTTTCCGGGTCGCGAGCTGGCATTACATATTCTGCCATATCCAGGCCAGTCCATGTTCTTATGTTGTCTATCCATGTTATTCTTTGCCTTCCTCTGGCTCTCCTGCCCCACATCTTTCCTTCAAGCACCTCTTGCACAATGGTCTCGTGTCGTTTTTAATTCATTCAGTGCTGAGCTCTCCAGCAGTGAAATTCCTTCATATACTGGGCGGTTTTGTAATGGCAACATTAAATTAGGTCTACCCAGGAATATCATTCAAAGCTGTTCAAGCAGAAAAAATATCTCCTTGACCTTCCCCTTATAATATGCATCATGGTTAGTTCAAATAACCTGGTACGGATTAGATAGAGTAATTCTTTAGATAGTGAGGCAGAATGCGAGAATACTCGTCGCTAGTATGTGGGCGGGGCCCAGGTTTCGCGAGTATTCTCGTCTGTAGCACTGAAGCAGTTAAGTGGCCATAGTATTGTATTATATATAACAACTATGTCCTCTCCCGCCTCCCGTCTGCTGGCTCGGAGAAGCCCGGGTCCTCGATCGTTGTCTCTGACTTTCGTGAACTTCGCCGGCGACCTCCCACGAGGGGGGGTGGAGGGGTCGCTCTCCCCCTTCCGCCGCCAGTCTGTGTTACTGATCTGTATCTCTACCAATGTGATGCCATTTTGATTATGCACTCTCTTGTTCTATAAGTTTAGTGTTGGTTTCTACGGAGGTTCATTGCAAAGGTTTTTAGATGTAGATGTGGTAGTGAGTAGATCATTTTCTATATTATATATATATATATCATCACTGTTTGATTGTAGCACCTGGTTGTTGTCATTTGTGAATTTTTTTGTTTGATATATATATACATCTGTGTGGTACAGCAGTAACCTTTGGAAATAGAAAGTGTTTTACACAATCTTTTAGAACTTGACGAATTTAGTTCTCCCAGCATGTATACACATTGTTTTTGTTTTGTATTGGGGTTGTTGTTGGGTTTTTATTTTTTTAATCCCAGCATGCTCTGTACATTTGAAAATGGTTGCAGTTCCCAGGGGGAAAAATGTATTATTACAACCTTGTCACGTTGATTAGTGACAATTTTCTTCAATCAAATGTAGAGGGGTGATAAGATTCTTAAGATTAGCTTCTCATTGTCATCTTTGATGTTCACTCTTAACATGCTGTTCCTTCAATGGCAGTTGTACTTTTGAGTATAGTTTGAAAAACGTGAACAACCAAATGACTCAGGTGAATGTGTATTTTGTAATTTAATTTCTCTGTAAAAATTGTTAAAATATCCACACTAAAACCATGCCACCAACGTGAGGAGACAGACAGAGCATTTTGTATTATATTTGTGCATTCAAGGATGTTCTTTTTTAATCAAATTTCGTAAGGTTATTATGAAATATAGATCCATCTTGCACAAAAGTCTCAAAATCATGGAATTGTCCAGTTTGATTAATTAAATTACTTAATAATTGGCCTCCTTTACTGTGTGACCCTTGATCATTCCTTGATGTTTAGCTTTGATGTATTATTTTACTACAAACTAAGGAAACAAGTTTTGTTGCATCGATCCAGATAACATGATGCTCGTATCAACAAGCTTATGGTTTTCTTGATGCTCCTTTTAAATTGTACTTTGTCAGTAAATAACAAGAACATAATATTATGTGTGGCAGAGTGGTGAAATCAGGTACTTGTCAAAATAATTAAATTGAAGAAAACAATATTTTTCCGCAAGTTGGGCAATTTTTATCGAATTTTTTGTTTTGGGCTCATAACACCCTTTATGTTCATTAAAATGCATTGATGCATTTGTTTTTCAAGAAAAACGTTGAACAAAGGCACACAAAATGGAAATTTGCCATTTTCAAGGACACTCAAGCTTTGGAAGTCAGTAAACTGGCGACCATTTTTCTTGCTAATTTTTACCTCCGATACCAGACAACCCCCACCTCCTCTCAATTGCAAATATCGTGACTTCTTTTTAAGATAGATTGGTATTTTTTTTTATCATAGCCTGGCAATTTAATGGAATTTAGGATAATGACAATAATTTCATACTGGTAGGCTCAAAAGTTGACGAGCACCTGATTCCACCATGTTGTGACACATTGTGCTGGTTTTTATTTCTTTATTCTCAACTAGTCTTTTTGTCCATGCTTGAGGGAGTAATAGTTGGTTCTTTTTTACTTTTTAATTTTTAACATTTTTTTGTTTTAATGCCATTCATATACTGAGACATGGCAAATGTTCTTATAATTAGTCTAATGTAAATTTACATGTTAGTGAGAGAGGGGAAATATAAGCCTATTTCTGCCCTTTAGAAGATTACTAGTCTAAATTATCTTTTCTCTTTTTGCGGGATACTATCAATTCGTTCATTTGAGCCAGTTTTTAAGCTTAATTTTTTTCTGTACAAATAAAGAGCACATAGTCAACATTGCTAGCACTAGCAGACTGCGCCACTCTACCGGAAAAAGCACTAAACACATAAATGTTGTTGTCGATCTAGCAACGGAGAGGCTTATATACCTGAGCTGGTCTGAGGAAACCAGGATATATATGTCGCTTAACCTCGAACTGATCTGATATAGACAAAAATAGTCGCTGTGGTCAATTCTGGTCAATTTTGAGTTATACATACCAGGGGATTTCCACAACCATTTTAGAAAATAAAGTGGGTTTTTTTTGTATGAACCACTTTAAAATATCTTTTCTCAATTTATTTTCCATTTGCGTTCAGATATTAAAATTAGAAAGTAATAATAGTGTAACTTTAAACGCATTTTTCTCAGTTCCACATTTTGTTACTTCAAAATGCAATATCTCAGCTTCTAGAAAATATGATAGAAAAATTTTAAGTACATAATAATCAGGAAGAGCCCTGCTAACTTTCAGAAAATCACAAAAACTCCAAATGGCCCAGAGGCGACATATATCTGACTTCCTCCAACCGACTCACATATATATATGCCCTTCAGCTGTCTGCCTGTCAGCTGTAGACTGCTTGATAATGCTGTGACCAGTTCTGAGTGAGTGCTTTGTACAAAGCATCAGATATCGGTGTTTGGTTGGTTTTTTTGTTGTGAATTAGTTCTCTTGTGGTCTACTGAATCTAATATTGTTCTGTAGTTGAAGTAGATTCTGTTTGTAATCCAAGTTGTTGTACCCCCTCAATAATATGGTAAATTGTGTTTGTAAAACTTTGAGAAATGGCAAGTCATCTGCTTGATTTTGGAGTGACAAGTCAATTGATTGACTGAGAAGTGCTTTAATGTGTAAGTTAAAGTCACCTGTTTGACTTTTATATGAATGGTTGAGACGCCTGCTCGACGGAGGAACAGAGGGTCAGTAGTTTGAATTAGCAAGAACTGAAAGTTGTGAGTTCAGCCTCTATACTTTATGGAGGAGCTACTTCCCCGGAGATTTTAACTCCTTCACTGCATGGCCCAAGATTGTATCAGCCATTTGATAAGGTTATGGAGGAGTTTTGGCAGTGAAGGGGTTAATGGCAATTTAAGTTTTGGTCTTTATTGTTTTGATTCGTTTGGCTTTTTTTTAACAGGTAAGGGGCCCGTGGGTGGTTTTCTGTCCTTTAAAAGTAAAAAGTTAGCATATCATTCCCAGAGTGGTGTTTATGTTTTTCATGTATCTAGGCCCCATCTTTATTTATGAAACAATTAATGATACATAATATTTCCCTATTACCTGCTACAAATGAAAGACATCAGAAGTGTCCAACAATGATGCATATAGCTCAGCAAAACTGGGTCTGTGACTTCAGTTACATGGCGCATTGTTTTTGTAAATTGGTGGGTTTGTCCAACAGTGTATGATCTTATAATATCCTAAATTACTGATGACAAGCAGCGTAGTTTGCCATGGAACTTTCCGAATATTTATTAAATATATATATAGCTGCAGCCTTTGTGCAACGAACTTGGTGTTCTACTGAATTAATTTATCTGTGCGAAAATGCTGGACTCACACACCTGGGGTGGTGCTACATCTCTGGGTGCTGATTGTGAAATCAACGGAAACGGCATTATATTATAATGTGTGAAAAAAATTTAGCTTTAAGCTAAAATGTACGTCTTCTACTATTTTTTTCCACCTCTGAGCGTTTCAGGTAAATGCTTACAAGCCAGTACCAAGATTAAACACAGCTTTTTTTTTTTTACTTGTGTTGTGTAGGCCTCTATACGTGTTAGAATTCCTTTTGAGTTTCCTTTTTATCTGAGGAAAAGAATACTGTTCATGTTCAAATATTTATTAATATTGAAATGTTTGGACATCGATTATTTAGAAAGAGTCTGCATATGAGGAGCAGCTAGTTTGCCAGAGAATAATTACACCGATAGGAATCGCCTGTTAATGTTAGATGGATATAGTCTTTATATATCTATATATATTGTCCATCCTAAGATCTCGAGTTCTATCTATATCTTTGTGTCTTTGGGAATAATGATTTGTCATTTTTGTGATATCTTCAAGATCTGAATGATGACCTGCAGGCTCAGTGTAAAGGAAGGAAACATTTTACTCCTTCAAAAGCCACAATTTTAGTAATTTTTTCTTGCACAGACAACGAGTATTCCTGTTGGTTTGAAAAGTTTTAACGTCAAAGATTTTGAATATTCCATGTAAATCTCAGCTGACTTTAGCTGCATTGTATACCGATTGCTTGTTTATGATCTGTAGTAAGTACTGACACTGGCGATGTGATATAGAATGTTTCTAGCTTCAGTGTCTCAGAGAAGCTATCTGTCAATAGCAAGATATTCCAGCATATATATATATATATATATAGCCACACACAGGCACTGGACTGTAGGCTCATGTAGACATGATGTTGTCCTATATAATTCCTATTGTCTGTCTCGCACAGTCTGATATCATATATTGACGGCTGAATGTAAGAAGTGACTATAATATCCGCTTTTCAGTTTTGAGAAAAACGAATCTGAACTTTTGACAGTTTTGAAATCTCTTTTTACATAGTCTAAAAAGAAATCTTAATATCTCGATACTGGATAATGAAAAAAATGATTTTAAAAATAGTATAGGTTTAAGGCCCCTATCAACACTATTAGGTTATTTAAGAGGTGGTCGAAATAAGCAATGCCTTGGATATTTACAGAGGGAAAAAGACCCGCTTAAAATCTCACTACCCATAAATCGATTTTTCCATTTTCACCAAAAGGAGATTTAGTCACTTCTTGGGCTCAGCCATCGATATGAGAAAAGTATTGCCCTGGAGAGAAAAGGGAACAACTTTTCATGTGCCAAATCTCGATTTTCCATTACCGTGATTTGTAATTTAAGATCTCCGCAATGAGCCACTCAGAATTCATGCAGCCATTTCCTGTTGCATAGCCTATAATTATGATTATTCCCCCAATTTGCTCACAAGTGAAGAAAAAAATGACAGTCGTTTAGTAAGCTTGTACTTATATAGGCTTTTGTAACGGGCTACCTTGTACTTGTACTGTAGAAAAACCTTTTTATTAGCTTGTGTTTTTTTCTGATCTTCACAGTTCACCAGTGATGAGATAAGACAGGGAAATATTAAGCTTCACCAATCTATACTACATTGGGTTAGAGATTTTAATTTTGATAAAATCACTGTCACACGTCGAGGTTGTCAAAAATTGGAACTTTTCAACTCCGACGGAAATTTGCTCAAAAGAGAAAAAAAAGATAAATCTACGAAACTCGTGGTGTCTTTTGTTTGTAAGGACAGAGTTCATGTAAACAAACACATTTTTATCTGTGTCCACTTAAATACGTGAGTCAGGTACTGTGTCTACTAACTTGCTGTCCACACTTTTTTTCTGAATTGCTAAAATATGCCAGTTGAAAGTACATGTACTTATCAAATCCTTTTCTTCTTTGTATCAAAAGCTATTCCAGTAGGAGCAAAAAATGAAAGAAGAAGTTAATGTACAAGGTGTTTGGGTAGTTATAATTATTAGCCTATAAATTACTGCTTAAAATAGCCTATAGTATTATTAGTTTTGCGCCTGCGACTTCGTAGTGTTTCCCAACAGTAGTCTGATTTTTTTTTCTTGGATTTTTTTTTTAGGGTGCACCTTTTATATTTTGAAGAGCTTTGCTTTAGTGTATCCGGGGAAAGGCTGTATCGTACCTATAGGGTTTAAGGAATTAGCCGACTTAGAGCACGTAGGTTTTGGAAAGCAGTGTGATTGCTGGGCCCTGCCGAACGATATCAATGTTACCTTGTTGGTGAGACACAAATAAACTCTTGCTGAACCTTGGAACTTTTCTTCTGGCCTTTCTTTGTGACTTTGTGCAGAATCAGAATGAGTGGTTGACTTTTGCTCTGGTATGGATAGCTTCTTATTCTTTCTATCAATCATATCTGGTCCTTATCTTTCCTCCTTCTCTTTTGTGTTTGTTACTTTCTTGTATATCCCCTGGGGCGGTGCCTCTGACTGAATGTGTCTTTAGGTCATTCCCAAAAGGGGGACATTTCTCGTTCTAGTGCACTGTAGAATTGTAAATGGGCTCATCTAACAATGCCATGCTCATAACTGTGCCTGAACTACAACATGAAACTGCTGCTTTTTCTTTCCTAATCCTTACTATCGACTTTTACCTCTACTTCTTTTGTATGTTTGCCACACTCTTGTGACCCGCTATTTCCTGGGTGCCTTGATTGTCGAAGCAGACTTGGTGCTGCTGAAGCTAGAGAGGTGAGCAGAGTAAGTCTGATTCCCTGTAAGGACTTCTCTGTTGACCCCCCCCTCTTGGCGCTCATATGACCTTATGCAGTTGCGAGCGCCGCAAAACCTCTACTATATCATTTTTTTAAACTCTCTTGTGACACCTCCAAATCTTCTGCACTCAAATATAACCTTAGGGCTGTAAGGGTTGAGGGTGAAACCCCAGACGCTCTCTGGCAAGCCAGCCTCAACTAAGTCAAATCCCCGTCCTCGTCGAGCAGCCTTGGGATCCCTGCTCTGTGGAAAGGGGGAGAGGCACAGGAGCAGGGGTTGCAGACGGAGCTCTGGCCCGAAGCACCATAAGCCCTGCTAGGTGCGACGTGAGCAACGACCCTTCGACTCGTAGAAGGGTCCGTACGTCTAGGTCCATACACATCCACCATTATGGTAGGTCTGGCGTCACAGCTGGACGACCTGTTCATCCAGGGACTCACTGTCGACATCTTTTTCCCTCCCTCTCATGGGAGCTCTACAGACGGGGCATGGTACCCACAGACTGCCAGATGACTCATCGTGAGATGTCTCCGCACACCCAGAAGGCCTTGCAGCAGTAAGAAATAGGCTGCCTGGAAACAGATGACGTCCTTACAGATATCCTGGCAAATGCTCGCTGATCCATGACGTGACAATCCTCTGTCAGAGTCGATTTGGCCATACCTTGGATTATTCTGCTCCATGAACGGAAATGTTAACAGCAGGTATAAGCCAGGAGACAGCAGGTGGTGGGGATTGGGCAAACGCAAGCTACGCTTGGTGATGTAGAAGACTCGCTATGGAAGGAACGCGTTACCCCTTGCTCAATGAAACCCCTTACTGGACTGCTCAGACGGTCACTGGTCATTGGTTGCACTATGTGGCCCATCACTCAGAGAGTGTGCCTACACCCCCTATAATTGTCTACTATCAGAGATTATGTTATCATATTGCGTGTTTAGACCACGTCCTCACTTCGTTCGTCGTGATCTAAACATCGCAATATTATATAATCTCTACCCCTAAAACTAGAACGGATAAAGAGTGTGAAAAGTATGAAATACGGTAGCTACGGTTCAAAGCCCACAAAATTATGCCACCTCGGGGATACACAGCTCCAAAAAAAATTAAAAGTGTAACTTATTATATTGAGATGGATTTTGCAGATGAGAAAATATTATCATTGGATTTTGACCTAATCAAAATTATTCCTATAAAAATGAGTTATTGAAAATGAACACAAAAATGTGCAGATATAATTTGTTATGAATGTAAAGATTGTGTGTTGTTCAGAAAAATGAAAACGTGTATTGATGGATACATAAATGTAAAGAATGCGAAAAACCAATGAAACAAAAACACTTTCAGGAAAATAAGAAAAAATATAAACAAGCACATCATCAGCCATTTTGGGGACGAAATCACGATCAGCAAAAAAAAATAAATTATAATTTCACAAATGTCCCTATGAAAATGGAGACAAGCTATTGTTTAAAATGTAGAAGAGTAGCACCTACAAACGATGTCTACTTTAAGAATACAACTAATATTATAATAGAATAGTAATAAGAGGAACGGGTTGCATGTGTTGAACAAAGAAAAGTAAATGTATAAATCGAAAGAGCGGCTAGGGTTGGACTGACTTACCTTTTGAATTACTTTTACCGGGTTATAATATTGCTGGTCCCGGAACTAAACTACATAAAAGACTGGATTCCAATGATAATCCTTAACCACATTTAAAACCTATAAATGAATTAAGATGAAATAGCAATGAATCATGACATCTGTTATAGAGATAACAAAGATAGAAAGGACTGTGATTTAATCTTATGCTTAAAAGCATTTTTTAAAACCCAGCAAAAACAAAAGGAATTAAAGAATGGTTGTTAGACAAAAGGTTAATAACAAATCCAATAGGGGCCAAACACTCACTAGGTTTATAATGCGGTAAAAAAATTCATGGTGCAACTTATCCTCAAATATCTCTTTAACAGGAGAGTCAATGTCATCCATACTTTGCATAACAGTTTGTATCAATTTGTCTTAACTAAATTATAATTTTCCAGAACAATTGGGGATTTATTTATTTTTTACTTTCTTCGTAAAATTATATAAAGTAGGCTACTTGAAATCTCTGTCACACATAAAATGGTATTGTTCACAGCACTTCTCACTTTTCGCACACATTTGGATTACGCATATGGCCTACGTCACAGCTCATCAATGACAATTTTTTCTTGCTATACTTGTTACAAGAAATTATTGTTATAGTGAACACATTTTTGCTCTAGGGACTCCCAAAACAAGTGTTCAATAAGCATAGTGTCCCGATTAGAAAAACCTGACGGATTTGCGTCGGTGGCTTAGTGGTTAAGCTCTCGGACTCGCAACCGTTAGGTCATGGGTTCGAATACCGTCAGGGGCCCGACGTTGTGTCCTTGGGAAAGGCACTTAGCACAAATTTTCCTCACTTCACCCAGGTGGAAATGGGTACCCGGCTATAGACAGTGAACGATCTTGTCAGTTTGATAGTGTTTGAGCGCGTGAAATCCACAGCTTGCACTGTATGCTTCCGCGGAAGCCGAGTATGTTTCTAAGTGTTCTCAGAGGGTCTGCTGGGGTAATGATAGTTGTAAAGCGCATATAGCATGCTCTTGAGCATGGATATGCGCTATATAAATTGAATTATTATTATTATTATTATTAAAAGCAATATTGCCCCAGCTGTAAACATTTTAAAATCTGTAGAAACCACCCACTTGGGTTTATTGTTTGTATTTATTAAGGAATTTTCTAGAATACAGCTTGCATGTGTTTACAAAAATGTTGATCTGTTAAGACAAATTGATACAAGTCACTGTGCAAAAATTGGAGAACCTATGTTCTATAGTTGAGGAGATATTTGACAATAAGTCGCACCACGAATTTTTGACCGCACTACAGGTGTTAATGAATGACAATTAGCCTCTGAGTTGCATAAGCCAATAAGAAAAAAGTTTGAGAAAAGGAAAATAGTAGTATAGCATAGATGACACCTGGGTGGTATATTTAGCTAATATGCTATAGTTTTCAAAATGTAATAAACATATAAAAATATGTGTTAATGGTTATAGATATATTTTTTTAATATGGTTGGATAGTTCCATTAAAAAACAAAACACGAATCAAAGTATCTAAAGCATTTCAATCTATATTTGAAAATGGTAGAAAACCATATAAAATCTGAAGTGATTCAGGAAAAGAGTTCTATAATAAAAACGTTAAACAATTATCAGTTAAAAAATAATGCAATATTATATTCAACTCAAAACGAAGAAAAATCATCTGTAGTAGAAAGATGAATTAAAATTATGAAGAGTAAAATATACAAACACTTTACTATAACCAATTCTAATAAATATTATAATATACTAGATAGATTATTAAATGAATATAATAACACATACCATTCTACAATAAAAATGACACCCATAGAAGGAAGTAAAAATCAAACGAAGAACATATATTTAATAAAGTACATTATTTAAAGAGATTTACATTCCATCAAAAACTAAATTTGATTTTTGTTGATAGAGTTACAATATTTAAATATAAAAATAAATTCGAAAAAGGATTTACTACTAACTTGACTAGAGAAATATTTATTATCGATAAAGTATTCCCACAACTCGTAACTTATAAAATAAAAGATAAGCAAGATGAAGTTATTAGATGTTCTTTTTACGAACAAGGGTTACAAAGAACTAAATTCTATTTTAAAAAACCGTTCCCTATAAAATGGAAGTAAAAATAAAACCTAAATCATCTAAACTAATTATTACACCTTCTAATAAAACATATTTTGATATTACTTTCAATCCTTCTATGTATTACGACTCGCCTAGGGAATTAGCCCTACACTATATTTCCACATACAACGCAATACCAAATTTAATTAACACACGAATAGAAGTAAGATTTATGTAAGTGCTTGAGGCTGGAGAACATTAGAAATCCCGATTCCCACTGGGTCGTATGAAATAACCGATATAAATAGTTATATCGTTGATAAAGTAAAAGATATTGGAGGATAGTATGTTCTCACTCGAAGCAAAATAATCAAACAGCGAAAAGTGTTATTAAAATAAAAGATCCAATTTGTCAGATTGTGATGAATGATAAATTAAAAACTATTTTAGTTTTTAATGAAAATAGCTTATAGCCTATACTGGAGAAAATACATCAAATAATAATGTTAATATATCTAACGTCAATTCTGTCAACATTGAAGTTAATATAGTTGATGGTTCTCAAAAGGTCCTTCTTCCCTAAATGGGTTTTGGATATCAAATAATAGAAAATATCACTAATCAAATTTATCTCCCAGTATTTACTACTCCTATCTCTAAAATAAATGTTAAATTAACCAATCAAGATGGAAACCTAATTAACAATCAAGGAGAAAAAAATGATTTAAGATTTCATTTTAAGAGAAGCTTAAACTTATTCCTTAAAAATGGAAGGAATCAAAATTAATGTAAGTGATAATCAGAAAAAGAAACGGATTAATACAGAAGATGAAAAAAATAATTCTATATTTAGTTATGAGGATTTGATTAGTGATGATGGAGAAGACATATTATATCTTACTAAATCTCAATAAGCTCAAATTAAAAAAGCATTAGAAAATAAAAAGGGTGCCAGACTTACTATTTCAAAATCTCAATTAAATTAATTATAACATTAAGACTGGTTGGGGGGGGGGGGTGCTTTAGCTGAATTAGCTTCTAGAGCCCTTCCAGCAATCGCTAGTAAAGTATTACCTGCTTTGGGTATCGGAGCACTTACCGGACCTGTACAAACTGGAGTTAGTAAATTATTAGGTAATTGATTATATCTTTAAAAAGGTGGATGTGTATTTTGTGTTGAACATTGAACAACAAGGAGAAGGTTTTATATCACACCTTATCATACAAGACATAATTTAGCTAAAAAATGGTTTATACGATGGAAATGGACTTTTACTTGGCCCATCTTCTCCTTTTAGATCCATCCTCATTCTAGGAGCTCTTCTATAAATTATTAGTACTTAAATTGATCCAATAGATCTATTTAATAAAAGTTTAAGCACTTTAAAATATTAATCAATTGGTTACAGATAAAAAAATTTAAGGGTGTTTTATGCGAGATAATTTTTAAAACTTAACTCCTAATAAAAATAGAATCGGGTGTATTAAAATCTAGATACTTCTAAAAACAAAGGTACTCACTGGACGACATGTTGGATTGAAAATGATAATTATATTATATATTTCGACTCATGCGGTTTAATATTCCCAAATATATTAAAAGAGTATATATTTTTAAAATCCTTATTACAAAGGCTTCCATTATTTTAATTTAATAGTTCAATCTGAAAATACAGTTATTTGTGGTCATCTTTGCCTTTACATTATCAATTCTCAACCTAAAAACTTTTAAGAGTTTATTTCCTTGATAAATAATTTACTAGTATAAAAAGTGGATAAAATATAATCGGAAAATATTTCAATCAAAAAAGTGAAAAAGCATTATCAAAAGGCTCTATAGAAAGGCAGTTAAGAATTGTTTTTCAACAAATAGAATAAGAAAAACAAAAACCTCTAATAGATATAATCAAAAAGGAAGGAGAAGAGAATAGAAAAAGCTAGATGAATTAAAATCTTCTCCTATTGGTACATTTTCTATTTCACCAGGTGCTTTAGGGTCAAAATATTTAGCTAGATGAGATAGAATAAATTCAAAAATTTCATTTTATAGATTAATAGATAATTAAACATAGTTAAAAGATCAACCTGTAAAATATTTAGGAGATAATATAGTATTTAATTATATTACTTATCCTATGACAGAAAACCTTTATAAATTAATCGCAAGAAAAAATGTAGATTATGATTACTTAAGTTATGAGGAAAAAAATTACTCACTCACAACTAATCGATTTTTTTTAATGGAAGGATTGAAAATGGTGAATATAATAGTAAGGATTATAAAATATATTAATGAAGGATAAAAAATGAATATATTATTGATGACAATTATATTGAAGAACCAATCATAGAAGAATATGATGGAGAAGGAATTATAAAAGATTTTATTTATCTCTTTAAAAGATTAAAATTATTAACAGCTGGAAATACGGGTGTTAAAAATGAAATATCTGATATTATAAAATGTCTATATGAAACAGGTAAAATAAATAAAAGTATGCTAAGAAAAGTAACAAAAAAATGTATTTCTTTAAAAGGTATATCAAAAAAGGTTCTAAGAAAAAAGGAAGAGGATTAACTGATTCTCTCATAGCAACTTTTACTTCAATGACTTCTAAAGAATTAGCAATAGCTGCTACTGAATCTGCTCTAAAAACAGCTGCATCTAAGAGTGCTGAAAAATTAATAAATAGACTAGATAACGCAATACCTGATAAAAGTATACTTTCTGAAAAAAGTATACCTTCAGTAACTAATAAAGCCATAGAAAATAATATGTTTAATGGCAAATCTATCAAATTTGTAAACTAGCTTTTTTTTTTTTTTACATGACAGAACTAAATTCGTGAAGTAGTAATAATAATCTAAATAACCATGGAGTAATTAGTATTGTAATTGAAATTGAACAAAAGGATTTAATCACTTTACGATCTGAAGGATATCTATATTTTGAAGGATATATGTTACAGAGGATGCCAAACTAGAACTAAGTAAGCTTTCATTACACATGCCAATTATCAAACCATCATTATTAGAGGAAAATACATTTTATAAACTAGCAGAAAATAAGGAAGTAATCGATATCCTATTTAGAGGTAGAAAAAACACAGAATATTGATATAGAAAAAAATTAAACACAGTTTAACTTGAATTTTCAAAATACTAATGATAAATCAAGATACCTAATTGTAGGATTTCAAAATGAGGATAATATTCCTAGTCAATTTAACAATGTCAATCTTCAAAATACTTATGTTGAATTGAGTGGTAGAAGATATCCTAACCAAGATGTCTATATTGATTTCGAGAAGAATAGATATTCTAGAATTTATAAAGAGACATATGGTTTTAAAGGGAAATCCTATGATATAGAAGAAGCTAATAGTATTAGTATGTTAAGATTTAAAAACTTGCATTTCATCTTTGTAATTGATATTTCGAAACATGAAGACAGAACTATAGTATAAAATATTGATATTAAGATTAAAGAAAGATTCTCAAAAGCTCTAGCTAAAAAAGTATCTGCTCATGCAACGCTAATTTCAGATATTAATATTAAATTAGAATCAACAGTTGAAGAATTAATATTATCAAATAAAAATTTTAATGTCTTTGGAAATTGAAAACCTGTCTAACAATAAAAAGGTAAATAGAAATAATCATGAAGAGTTACCTTATAGTATGAGAAAGATAATTGTTGGAAAATCTGGAAGTGGTAAAACTAATTTATTAATGAACCTATTATTTAAAAAGTAATCTATTGGACTATGATAACTTAATGGTGTATGGTAAATCAGTATTTCAAGAGGAGTATGAGTTATTGAAAATGTTTTAAGAATTCCCGAAGGATGTAGTTCATAGATTATTTCATATGCGAAATAAAGTAAAATTAAGTAAAACAATTTATCATTTCAAATCTAATGAATTTATGATTCTAATATCTCAGTTGGCTTTTTTTATATAATGAAAAGATATTTTAGATCCTAGAGAAATTAATAGATATAATAAAAATGTATTTATTTTTTATTATTTAATAGAGGGAAAATAAAAGGTATGTGAAAATTATTATATTAATATTCTAGAGGTAGACATTCAAATATTGATTGTTTTTATATATCACAAAGTTATTTTAAATTACCTAAACAAACTATTAGAGAGAAGGCTAATTTATTTATTTTATTTCTACAGGATAAGAGAAGTTTAAGTTTTATTCATCAGGATCACGCTTATGATGGTATGGAACATAATGATTTTAGAAAACTTTGTAATAGGGTATGGCGTGAAAATTGTGGATTTTAAACTATTGATTTGGGTAAGAAGGAAAATAATTGTAAACATGAAAATAAATTATCCAAAATTATACTTTAAAAATGGATATATTTGAAAGGTATAACGTTTCAATCTCAGAAAATACTGATTATGCAAAGAACGGACTAACTAAAGGAGAGATAAATATAGATAATAGTAAAATTACCGATCTCTCTACTCCCTTGAAAATAGAGATACTGCTAATAAGGAATACATAGACAATATTATAACGAAATCTTATGGTTCACTTGCTAATTATATAGCTGGAGAAACAGCTAGTCTTAATGATTTCATCCTAAATGGTGATGAAGGTGGAAAATTCGTATTGAAGGTTATATGCATGAAACGGGATACGAGTTTAGTTTTTTGTTTTTTTTAAAGGAACGTTAGAAGATATTAGACACTTTAATAATATTACATTTGATATGGGTGGTAGATGGATTTCAGATCAAAAAGGTGAACCAACAGTAGGATATACGGGTAATGATACTATAGAATTTTTTTTAAGTCAATGGTAGTCTTAATTTTTTTTTAAATCTTTATCCGCGTGTTCTTTGGAGAAGAAAAAATAAAACTAAAGATCATTGGTGTCCTTTATTATAATATAACAACTGTGGTTACTACTAATGGTACTGAAATAGCCACTAGTGATGACGCCCCTAGATATGGATTAAAAGATCTTACATTTACACTTTTTAAAAGATATATATATATATATATATATATATATATATATATATATATATATATATATATATATATATATATATATATATATATATATATATATATATATATATCAACCTCAAATTTCCGTATATGCTAGAAAGTGAAGACTATTTTTATTAGTTTACTGCAGATATTCCTGAAATAGAATTTTTTCCGTTTTTTTTTTAATGTTTTTTTTTATAGAATACATGAGTATGAAATTATTTTGAAAGATGGAAGTGCAGAAGCAAAAAAAGAAATTGATACTGATCATTCTTTTAAAGTTAGAAATAATGATATTACTATTTTATGTAATTTTGAGTGTCTCGCTTGAAAGCTTACTATTAAATCAACTGAATGTTCAATTGGAGAAGAACCAGGTAAACCTGCAACATCAGATAATATGGATAATGGAGTAGGAATTTTATTTAAAAAATAAAATTGACACAAAAAATAAACCTGCAGCTTTTTCTAATATACCATTTCCTATTTATGAGCTGATACTGTTAGTAAGGAATATGTAGATGATATTATGGGGGAATCTTATGTAAAGAATGGAGTATCTAAAGGAGATATAAATATGGATAACAATAGCATTACTAGTCTCTCTACTCTTACTGAAAATAGGGATACTGCTAATAAGGATTATCTAGATACTATTAGAGGGAATCTTACGTTTCACTTGCTAATTGTATAGCAGGAGAAACAGATAGCCTTAGAGGTATAATTAATTATAGGATCTTAAGAGTTTATGATGGAAAATTGCTAGGAAATGAAACAATTAAATTAGATCTTATATATATATATATATATATATATATATAAGTGTTTGTAAGTTCTTCTTAGTAGAGTATGTTTTTCTTCAAGCTGTAAATTCAGCGATTATTCCTATTAAAACTGGTAATTCATATTGCAGGGGTTATTATCTTCGGCGGATAAAACCAATAATAGATTTGATTTTGGTGTGTTAAGAATTAATTATTCTGAAAGTAGCACGGAATTTCAACCTTTTTTCGCTTTTAGACATTTTGACGCTTGGAAAACGGTTAATTTTAGAAATAATAATGATGAATATTACACATCTAATATGTATTTACTTTAATAGCATAAGAGCTATTCTTCAAATTTTAAAATGGAGAGAAAAATAAGCGATTTAAGTAATATAGATTTTTTTTTTTAAGCAAAAGTTTAAGAAGCTAGAGATATAATTTTTTTAAAGGCATGGCTAAATCTAAAAGGATTATTGATATAATTGAAGTATTAGAGATTTTATTGTTATTGATAAGTTTAATATCTTCATCATTATCTGCTGTCTTAAAGTATCAACCTGAGATAACCATACTTGCTGTTATATCTAGTTTTTAATGGATTAAATATTGCTACTAAATCTAAAAAATAGTAATGAAGATAAACAATTAATAACATTTAAAAATAATAAGAAAAGTTTAAATATTAAAATATCTAAAGCTGTAGATGATAATGACATCTTTCACTCTGATTTTAAGAGTATAATAGGTATGACAGATGAAAATAGGGGTAATAAAAATGTTCTTTAATAAATGGCACAAAGGTGTTTTTTTTTTCTCAGAAGATTAATAATATTTCTGCTTATAAGAAACTTGGCGAATTAAAAGTTAATGAGGAGTATGTAATTACACATGCTGAATTTGTAGAGACTAAATAATATGGTAGATCAATTCAAGTTATTCTAGAAGATGAAAGTAAGGTGTATCTACCTAGGAGATTCTCTGCAATTTTTTAAAAAAATGAACTTATTATCTCATTGGAAGTATAATGATTTATAAAGGTAAAAACGATAAAATGAATGAAGTAGAATTCAGAGAGAAAACTGAATTGGGTGATGAATGATTTATTTACGTTTAAAATATAACTCGAAATGCATCGTATCTCTACTCCTATCTACAACGCTCAGTTTAGCATTACAGTTACGACAAACTACACCTCTAATGTTATTAGTAATTTTTAGATGAACACGCTCTACGTGTTTATCTCTAGTATTTTTTAATTTCTTATTACAACAATCACAACGTATTAATTTAATATAGTAATCATATACCTTTTCAAAGTGATTAATATCAATAAATTCAATACCTTGTTTAGTCCTACTATAGAAAATTTTATTCTTATGATTTAATTTATCTGATATACAGTGTAGTTTGTTTTGTCTTATAACATCTAACACATGAATTTTCATAATGATCTCTATTAGTAGAATTTCTATAATAATCAGATAATAATTTAATTTCAGCACAATCTCTGCATTGCTTTGTCGTTTTTATATCACCCATTTTTTTATATAACACACAAAAAATGATAATAAATAAAATAAAACTCTTATTCAGTCGTTGATCCCATTTTTAAAAATTTAATTCTAATAGAATATATTCTTTTGTGTAATTAGGATTTCTAGCTATAAATTCTGAATGGGCTTTTCTAAACCTATCCTTATGATTCTCGTAGTATTTTTTCTTATATAGATTTGTTCACAGTCTATGCAGGAATACCTAAAACCATCCTTGCTACTACTAGATCTATAAAAACTTTTAACTGATTTAGATGAGGAGCATTTGTTACAATTTTTTGTCTCCATTTTATTTGTATTATTTTTAGCTGTATGATTTAGTATCTATTATCTAAAATATATCTTTTATCATCAAAAGGTGAGACAGGCCTCTTATCCATTTAATGCATATTATATAGATTATGTTTTAAGGAGTTTGAATTATAGTTTTTATTCAACTGTGTTTTACTATTAAAATAGTGTAGGCCTGTTCTTGAAGTCATCTAGTTTAACATCCTTTTTAATAGTAGCTTTGGAAATTCCTTTTAATTTTGTTTCACCTAGTAATTTAATATCATTTTTTTCATTTTTGAATGTGAGCTAGGCCTCCTAGAATGTGAGTAATTTAGATTTTAATGTTATAAATTCATCCATTTTATCTCCTTTTAATTCATCTTTAAATTTACCTGGTACTTCACTATTTTAATTTGAATATAAGAAGTTATCCTCAGGATATTCTGAAGTATCAAATAATTCTAAACTTGATTCGTTTTTTATATATATTTATATAAAGGGTGATCCTTTGGAAATATTTTACTTATATCTAATGTTTTATTTTTTTTATATCTGCAATTATGTTATTAGGAGTGTTGATAGATAGTACAAAGGCATCAGTGCCACTGAATAACATATAATTATCAGGCCAAACTTTTTCTATTATACCATAGTAGAATTCATACAATAATAATTTAGATAGATCTACTATAGACTGACGTAAATAAATAAGTTTATCTAATTTAACAGTACCCTTTTTACTCCAATACTGCTACTAAGTTATCATTGAATATTACTGAATCTTAGAACTTAGGGTTTTGATTTTTTCTGAATTATTTCTTCATTATTAAATAATTCTACTTCACTTCTATCTCTAGTGTTTTCCTTGCTTTTTCCAAAGAACACATTATTCGATTCTTTAAATAAATCCTTCTCGAATTTTGTTTTCTTTAGTTAGAGGATATTTATGTGTCTTACTTTTAGCTTCTTCGGTATATTCTAAATCACATTCAATAATACAACTTCTTCCCTTTGGAATAGCTTTTTTGTCAATCTACAAATGAAATATAATAATCTGGGTCGTACTCCCATTGAAAATCTCCTACTGGAAGAGGTTATGACTTTGCATAGCCATATAAGTTATTAGCATGTAAATATAGTAATTGATTATTCTCATCTGATTTATCATATCTTCTACCTAATACTCCTGAAAATCCTCCTCTTATACCATTCTCAAATAGCTAAAACATAGTTTTATATTGAAAATTTTCAAGTTTAATACCTGTACATTTTAATCCAGCTTGCTATGTTAATCCGGGATTAATATAGCAATAACATGGTTCTATTGGATGGTTATTTACATCAAAACTTCTAAATTGTTAGAAGGCGTCAGCTAATAATAGAACATCTGTCTTTAAATATGAATTATGATAATCCTTTAGTGTTTTATTACATTCATAATAATCCCAAACCTCTTTAGCTTTTTTATATTCATTGTCAGTTATATCTTCTCTTCTTAAATTAGAATACCATATTGATACTCTCTTATAGTTATACCATTTGATTATATATTTATATAGGAAGTTATCCTTTGGGATATTTTATAACTTTTTATCTAGTTGAATAGATTTATTTTTTTATAAAGGGTGGAAGTTAATTTTCATTTAATTTGTTTATTGAAGTTATATTTTCTTATATAAATATGGATAAATACAATTTGATTTTAGGTATGGTTATGTAAAGGGAGGGGGGGGGCTCTCGTGGTCTAGTGGTTAAGGTTTTGCCTCTCATTCAAAGATCCCGGGTTCGAATCTGAGTAACGACGGAAAAATGTTCTTTTCTAAAATTGTCTCCTTTCATCTGCCTACCGGCTCTCTAGCAATGTTTTGTCGTCTTCTTTCGTCTCCATTTTCTGCCACACCCCCTCACCCCTTTTGCCCTCATCTGGGCTCCTGACTCTTTCTGCAGCCTTTCTACCGCTACTCCTTGGCTCATTCTTACTGCCGTCTTTCTGCCACACCCCTGATCTTATGGTAGGAAAGATCTACACCTAGCCTTCTCGGACAAGGGCGAAACCTCTCAGAGGTCTAGTGTGCATGTTGCGCATGTTAAAGATCTCTTCGTGGTCTAAAATCGATTAGGGCCAAATTCAAAATTCCCTACAAATTGAAAATGTAGTGTTTCATGTGCCCATATGACTTAATGCAGTTGCGAGCGCCGTAAAACACGTAGTTTATTGCACCCCCCCCCCCCCCCCCCCCCCCCCCCCCAAGAAAGAGAAAAAAGAAAAGAAAAGAGGAGAAAAGAAGAAGTCCGTCTCCGAAAGGACAAAGCCAAATGGGTTGAGAGCCTTATATAAATTCTAGGCATACAAATTACCCGAGATTATTAAAACCCAGTTTGGGATTCGAACTACGGCCATTCGCTCCGTAGTCCAGCATGATCAAGTGAACTAATGGGACGACGTCCGGAAGGTCTGTTTACTTGCCTGCGCTGGCTGTCTGCCTGTTCGTCTGTCTGTCTGTCTATCTATCTGCTTTCTTTTTAATATATCTCTAATGTAGATGTTTAAAACGGAGCCTCGTTTCTGACCCCCAAATAAGGGGTTGAAAGTCTTGACAATAAATAGCAAATAAGGCAAAAGTAAGCCTAGTACAATTTTGAATAGTTAATTGCTGAAACTGCTCATTGGGAAGGAAAACATAAACAGTTTAAATGGTGTTTCAAGGATTTTCTAGATAACCTTAAGAAATCATCATAGACATGGTTTCATGAGTGAAGAGAGAACAATAATATCTATTGATCTTTGTTGACGTTTTCAAGGAAAAAGCAGCACGAGTTTAAACATTGTAATGTTATCCAAGGAAGGTTGGCGAGATTTCCAAGAAGTAAACACAACATTTCAGACTATTAGCCTACTTTTAAACTTTTCTTAAGAAAAGCAAGAAAATTTCATAAAGAAACATAGAAAGGAAAGTTAATGGTTAAAGCAAGCCTTCGATTCGCGCGCAAAGATGATGGCCACAGAACCAGGCCTAACTCAAGGAGCTTAGGCCTATAACTACCAGTTAGTTATCTATCTTAATTTTGACTTCATAACGATAAGGCGCAGAATTTAACGATTGGGCGCACCAAAAAATAATAACCTATAGGCATATGCGCAGGCGCGCTGTGCTCTTAAAAACGGAGAAGGCTTTTGTAAAAAAAAAAAAAAAAAAACCCACCTAAAATAGTAAAAACGCAAAATACAACAATTCAAAAGTTCTTTAAAGGAAAGTCATGAAATGATTGGTTTGAAATTTTCCTTTCCTTTTATTTTAAAAATCTAAATTTTCCACTGTAACTGAAACTTGTAACCTTTCTGTAAACATTTTTTTTCCTCCTACAGAGTTAATTTCTTTTTTTTTTAATTCTGGAATTCCGAGAACCAATGGTCAAAATGGATTATGTCCTCCTTTGGACTCGACACATTTTTAACGCGTCGTTCGTAATGTTCAAAGAGGCCAAACACAAGGATTCACTCCACCATGAGTACCAAAAGCCACACAAACTACTGTACACCTTACATTACAGTGTGGAGCTGTTTCCAGAGACGTCACATTACATGTAGGGGGGTGAGGTTGCCCAAGTAGACAGCATTTGTGGAGTTGATATAACCTGAAAGACGAATATGGGCTTTGCCAAGGAACCAAAATGTCATAGAGGAAAAGTCCACGCTTTTCAAGACGATCGAGGAATCATGAACACATTGCTATCCTCTGATAGTTTCGCGAACGGGAAAATGGTACAGTCGTAGATGAAGATCTGCCCTGAGAATGCGGACAGTTGAGTAGGAAAGTCATTGCTGCAGACATCGTCTACGGACAGACATCTAATTAATGGGGCTCAGCTACTGAATTCTACACCCTGGTGACGTATAAAAGTACTAAAAGGATGCAAACGTCGTATGTTTGATCTGAAATGGTCGTTCTGTCAGGGCATTTTTAATTCTGATTCTCTACAGGTACTGAGGAACCATTTCCACCCTCGACATAAAAAAGGCCTTTAGGGGCACTTTATTATGAGTTTAATATTATTTATGTACTTTGTGCGAAGCTTAGAAAATGAGTCGTCGGTGAGGAAATGTTCAATAGAAAAAGCTCTCTGCTCTTTACTAATCTTAACCATGATCACAACAGGCAAAGGAAACTTGAGAAAAACCATCTGCAAACTTGTGTTTGGCTGTTAGTCTACTGTACTGACCCCGTGGTTTTATGCGCCCCACGCAATTTAGCAAAATTTGATCATTTTTGCATAATTTCCGACGTTTTTCCTCTATCATTCTTTGTTAAAATTAACAGAATCGCACAATTTCCCATTTTTGGGCTCAGTTTGCATAATTTCAGAATTTTTTTGGGGTTGTTGCATAAAACCGCAGACTGTGGTATGCAATATGGTCCAATCGTTAGGATTTTTAGTTGTAGGCCTTATGCAAATTAATGCGCCATGCTACAAAAATGGGGACTTAGCTGAAAATGTGGGGGGGGGGGGGGTATGTGCTGTGTAAAACAAAACTATTCAGTGGATTTTTCTAAAATGAATATCACACAAACTCCTTTTGACTTCCAGATGTTCGTACAAATTGGAAGTGCAAAACTTCAGAGTGGAGGAAAATATTGACAAAAAAAGTTGTGAGCCTACCGTTTCTTTGGATCCCCTGTATACTCCCGTCCCCGTGGTTTTATGCACCCCGCACAATTTAGCGAAATTTGATCATTTTTGGCATAATTTCTGATTATTGTCCTTCATCACTCTTTGTTAAAATTAACAGAATCACATAATTTCACATTTTTTGGGGCTTGAGTTTGCTTAATTTCAATTTTTTCCCCCTTTATTTGGCGTAAAACCACGGGGACAGATACTCTGCGCCGATCGTTCCGAGGATAGAACAAAAGGGACACATATTTTCAGCGCACTTGTAGACTGTTCCGTTGAACCAGATCTAGATTTGACAGGTTGGGTTGTTGTTTTTTTATATTAGAGGTTTTTACTGCGCTCGCAACTGCATAAGTAGCGCCAAGGGGTTGGTGTCAACAGAGAAGTCGTCACAGGGAATCAGACTTACTCAGCTCACCTCTCTAGCTTCAATAGCACAAGGTCTGCTTCGACTATCAAGGCACCCCAAAATAGCAGGTCACAAGGGAGTGACAAACATACAAAAGAAGTAGAGGAAAATGACAATAGTAAGGATCAGGAAAGAAAAAGCAGCAGTTCCCTGTTGTAGATCAGGCACAGTTATGAGCGTGACATGATGAATCAGCCCATTTACAATTCTACTACATGTATGCTTGAACGAGATATGTCCCCCCTTTGGGAATGGCCTAAAGACACTACAATTAGTGGCAGTGCCCCCGGGGGGGGGGGGGGGGGTTGGGTTGGGGTTTACCTAAAAGGGTCATATTGTGAACAACCTTCGTGTTGTAAATTCCAACATGTTGTCTTCTACTTTTTTGGATGAAGAGCTTTTTAATCTTGGATAGCGCTCTTCCAAAATTAAGGAAGAAACGATATGGCGCGCAAATGCTAGTTACTTTCCTTTTTTAAAACCTCAATGGCGAATTCTTCACACAGCCTGTCTGTGATTATTCGATTTTCATAAAATTTAACTTTTAAAAAAATCCCATACGGGAGATCGGTTGCATTTATATAGCGGAAACCAAGGCATTGTTCACGTTAAAATAAAATATGAGAGTAACCATGCTTCTTGAACGAACGCGCGCACGCGCACGCACACACACACACACACACACGCACACACACACACACACACACACATTCACACATGCACGCGCGCACGCACACACAACACAGAAAGCACACTTCTCATTCAACTCAGTAACTACAATCTGTGGATTTTTTTAAAAACCAATTAGGCCTGTTGCTGACTTTTTAAAATACTTTACAAACTCAAATTCTGCTCGGTGAGCCTGTGCGTACGTAGAATTTGGATCGCTGATTTCAAATCGGCGTAGAGAGTGAGAGTAGGCCGTGTCTCTGTGCGCTTGTATAAATTGTATAGATTATTTCTATAACTTACCGCGCCGAGTGATTAGGTGACAAATCAGCCGCCAACTAAAACACACTGGAAATTGACAAGCGCATTCAACACACCCAAATATAACAAAATTGGCAAATTGTAGATCTCTCTCTCTATATATATATATAAAAAACATATTATATATATATAAAATACAGGAAGAACCTGACAGGTGAGCTTCTTAACATTTATTTCTTCACTTCTTGAGTTTCAAATCATTTTTGCATACATACACGATAGAAATAGAATAAATTGAAAGAAACAAAAATATTCTGACTGTGATATCACCAACAAACAAACAGCTAGATTTATCCACATATCCCTGGAAGCGTACAGCCCCTGCACAAAGTGATCACAATTCCCAATGTACAGTCAAAACACTGTAGTAGTAGTAGTAGTAATAATACCTGCACCTATTTTGGGATGAGCATGAAGTTGGTTGTGCAGTGGGGCTGGCACAATAATTACAATGGGACAGCACCAAAAGCCATCTACACATAGGCAGGCATACATTATGTGGTAGACTGGTAGAGTCTACAGCAGACAAAATTTGGCCAGTCTTACCTCCTCTAGGTCTGTCTCGTAAGTTTTCCACACACAGGGAAAAACAAGTTGCAACAAAAAAAACACAGTTGGCAAATGGTGGTGTAGTGTAAAGGCGCTGCAAACAGTAGGCCTATAACTATAACATAGGCGTTCCTTTACCAGCACGCTGTGGTGGGCACCAGTCTAGTAACCGAGGAAAAATGCTTCCAAAAATGCAAACATGTACATAATTGACATAATAAAAAAACTCAAACACAAACACACACACACACAAATCCCACGTCAATGACTTCCAGTAATAATTGCTAGTCGAGGATGTTTTATTTTTTAATGCATACCTACCAGAGACAACATTTTATTCTGAAGACATCATGTACTTTTTTCATTGGTCAAGTTAGGCGTCCACCTTGGTTTTCTCCTCTATTCTCAAACTGGACAGAGTTTAACCCACTTTGAGCCATACTGGCCTTTCCATCATGTTTCCACTGGCTTTCCCATTGTAGAGCCATGCCGGATATTACCAGTTTGGCACATCCACCTTTAGTGCAGACTTAGAAATTTAGAACGTTCCACTGTAAAATTAAATGCTGACGTCCTAGGTCTTTTTGTATGTGAAATTTTGCTGAAATGCGTCGCATAGATTTAGAAAGCAAAAGCAATTTCTTTAAGACAAGACACCCTCTGTACCTCTGAAAAACACTGACATAATTCGGTTGTGGGAAGCCATCAGCTGGCAGCCATTTTCGTTCTGTTGTGCTGACCTATTTATGGTGCTAAGATAAACAGAAGGTTCCACTGTACCCGTCAGCTCCAGCTGGGAGCCTTAATCACGATTCATTCAATTATTGGACATTGACCACACATGTTCCTCAGGGACCTTCTTACACTCTTGTTTTGATGCTTTTATACACTCCTGGGTAGGTAACAACACAACAACAAACAACTCATTCATGCAGGCATCAACAATGAAAGAGTGGGATGGAGAACCATAACCGCCAATATCTGCGCTTGAAAAGACACTTGATGATGATGATGATGAAGATGCATTAAAAAAATTCAAATAAAACGAAAATAATACCACACCTCAAAAACATAAATTACAAAAGTTCCCACAGCTTGTGAAAGAGGTGAGGTAAGGTAAGCTTTGTGTTATTCCTCTTCAGTTAAGAACCGAAGCTGAACCTCTGGGAAGGCCTACACAAATAAAGTTCCTCTAGTTCAGACCACAGTACCATCTGGGCATCAATTTCACTTCAGATGGTCAGTAATGAACACTAAATACCCACCATTCTAATTCTACCTCCATTCAGCATCTCATACGCAAGTGTCAAAAAGAAATTTCATATGGAACTGAACTACCTATTATACTATAATATCCTCAAATAACAAGCCAGAATTTCAGTTTCACAATAGGAGGGAGAAAAGCCTCTCTCTCACATCAAGTCTTTCTCAAAAATCTTCGAAGGCCACTTATGCCAAATAACCCTCCCCAAACGCAAACACAGACAAAAATTATAAGCAGACAGGTTTCTCCTGAAACTGAAAAGGTAAATTTTAAGTTACGGAGCCTTTAAGTTATAGTAGGGCCCACTTTGCCTTCTTGTCTCTATCTCTACCTTACTTATAAATGTAGACACAGGACATAGGAGTCACTGACAAGAAGCATGGAGTCGAACAATTCAAGCTATTTTATGAATATATACAAAAATTACGCCACCCCGCAAAGCGACAAAAGGAAAGGAAACTTGTAACTCATTTCATTCGACAGTGAGACAAAAATGAAACAGTTCTCACTAATATCAGGTCTGCGGAGCCCTCTACTCTCACCCGCAAAGCGACAAAAGGAAAGAAAACTTGTACGGTAACTCATTTCATTCCACAGTGTGACAAAAATGAAAGTTCTCACTAAGAAAAATCAGGTCAGCGAAGCCCTCTACTCTCACAACCTGCACAAGAAGACAAGCAACTTGGACCGTTGGCAACTGACCAAGCCCCATAAAGAGATCAATGCTTCCACTGAGGGATGTCTAAAGCTAAGACGGTTGACCTAAAATTCAATGATAACAGCCATCATTAAATTTAAAAAATAATTTTAAAATGTGTAACACAGAACACATTCAAATGGAGAGATGAAAACAATTTGCAGACATAAATTAGTTTGTACCTTCAATTGAAAACAGCATACCGTCATCATTACTCACACTTCATCATCTTCGCCATAGTAGTAATTGTATGCACCAAATGACATGACACAGCCCCTCTCCTTCTCCTTCGTCACAGCCCCCCCCCTCTCTTCCCCTCACACACACACACACCCTCCATCTCTCCTCTCCCTTTGCACCCCCCCCCCCACCTCTCCTCTCCCTTTTCGGGTTACTCCCCCCCCCCCCCCCACCTCTCCTCTATTCTTGTTCTTCTCTCCCTCCCCCACCCGAAACCTCCACAAGATATATTATTAACAATTATCACATCTGCTGAGTAGAGTTTCCATTCCAAGTGTTCTTGTCATCAGGATCTTCATCGTCCTGTGCGTTGTGGAAGCGGTGGATGGCTCCTTCTTGCCGACTTGAAGCGGCAGCTGCTGACCGTCTATTAGTGCTGTCGAAGATTAGACAAGATAAGATAACATAACGATAACAAAAAATAGGATAGGATATGACAAAACAAGACAAGAATGTGATATGAAAAGATAAGATATTGATAGGACAAAGCAAGACAAGATATGATATGAAAAGATAAGATTAAGATAAGACAGGACAAGACAAGACATTACATGAAAAGATATGATAAGATACTGAAATATAGGACAAAACAAGACATGACATGATATAAAAAGATAAGATAAGAAAGGGCAAAACAAGAAAAGATAAGACAAGATATGATAAGATAATACTTAACAGGGGGGGGGGGCCTTCACTGGCTAAGTGAGTAGTGAGTTCAAACTCAAAAGTAATGTCAAGCAAGTGCCGATGACACGGGGATCAGATGGGTGGTCACTGGGGTGTGTCCTGTAGCAAGACACGACAACTCTAATTTAAAAAACAGGGTGCTGCCCAGTGGTGACCAGAAATGGCATGCTTGGGAAACTGTTCTGTATTCGTGTAGTATTGTGTATGTAAACTGTACAAAAACAATATGTTATGTTTGCCATTGTAAGCCAATTTAAATAAAACGTAATTTATTATTTATTACTTTATTACTATTTATCGTCCCTGTGGGAAATTTCCTGTGGCTTACTTAACTGGAATGGCAAAAACACACAGATATAACATGATGTATAGAATTCAAACTGTCTATATTACTTTCAAAAAAAGAATGTCAATGTGAAGAGAAAAACAAAGGGTGAAAATAATGCAACGTGTTACATCAGAAGCATATCTCCAAAACCACAACCACAAGCAGGAATTTATCACAGATTTTGAAAGTCATATATAAGTGTCAACATAGTGGGTGGTTGGCGGGTGCTCTGGTGAAGTTTGCTCCTTCTTTCCTGTCCAACATCTATCATCCTGATCTTTCCATTTTCTTTTTCAAGTGTTTGTTACTCTCTTGTAATACCTCTAATCTTCGGCAATAAGATGGCCTAATTGTGTTGTAAGTGTCATAAAACAGTCACTAGAACTAGAACAAGAAAGTTATGACTTATATATGTGTGTGTCCCAGCTGTTGACAAAGCTATTTATTATGACCAATGGGGTGAAACGGTAAAAAAAAGTCGTACCAGGTCAAAAATTTAGTTCCATTAGAAAACACCTGCTGAACCATTTCTTAACAAGATGTTGCAAGGATTTTATAATATTTTAAGTCTAAATATTTTTTCACTTATTATTTTATTTGAAACAAGTTGCACAGTCCATGCCGGCTTTAAGTACGGTCACCAGGAGAAAGCATAAGCGTGCTTAACGCCGAAGCGTGCTTGAGTGCGAAGTAGACATAATCCAGAGATTTTCATGTAGAAAATTTCTCGTGCTATTTCCCTTCGTAAGTAGGCCTACAGTGGTCCCACAAAAGTGTGCTCTGTTAACTGTTATTTTTATCCGCTATGGTAGCTTTTGTTTGTTTGTTTTGTTTTTTGGTTGAATGGGAAATGAAAACTTAATTGAGACGGCCAGTTACGATACAGCACACAAGGCCTACACACTGCCTGTGTGTACCACTGCCCGCTGTGCCACATTCATACCACCGCCTTCATCCCACCTCGCGCATGATAAATAATCAGGATTAATGGATAGCGAGGGGCAAAGGTGAAATCGCAGCCAGCCTCCCTTTCTCGTCTCCCCGACTCTCTTTGCATCTTTTTTGTCAGTGTGTAGCTTTGCCCTAGGCTAGATCCTATTTCCACGAGTGCGGCTGTGTGCATCTCTCTGCCTACCTCTCCGTGCGTGTGAGTGTGTGTGTCCATCACTTGCGTTCTTTGTGTTCCACTTAACCCACTCACTGTGTTCGAACTTCGATGGGTCATCATGAAAGTATTGACTGTCTTATAAATGAAGCAGGCCCGAAGCCGAAGTTACCATGCTTAAAAGCGCATAATTTATATAGCAAAAATTCGGTAAGAGCCGTTTAGCGTGCTAGAGTCCGAAACGTGCTTTATGCCGGAGTGCTTAAACGCCGGCACGGACTGTACTTCACCAAAGGTTAAAAATGTGGAAAAAACGGGGTCAACATACTAATGTAAAAACTGTTTTTCTCCAAACTCTGTTTTTTAAACCCTGTTTTACAAAAATGTGGCATTACAACTATAAAACTACTCAATATATTTGAAAAATGTAAAAATTAGAGTGTATTCAGCATTGAATTTGCAGCAAGAATATAATAATGTTCTTATTTCAATCAAAATTTCTGACAACTGGGACTTTTCTCCAGGCACACACATTCGAACATCTTATGATGTGCAACATGAGGAAAGCAAAACATACCATAACTAGACTTAGAGAATGGAAATTCACAAAAGGTCATTGCAAAATTTTCTCATTATTTCATATTTGTGAAAAAGCCGAAATGCAAAAAATATTAAAACGTCCACTCAAACACAGCCAAAGGAAAATGCTGATTGGGAAAGAAGGGCATTAGATTTCGTATGCTTGATTCATTTAACTTTTGAACATGTAAGGGGAATTTGCAATGCATGAATTAAAGAAGGAACCCCCCATCCCCCCAGGATCTCAAACCCTTTCTTGTTAACAAGAATTTCGAGTTCAGTTGACAGGTGTCTGTGGTGTAGCAGTAGGCTCTTCACTGTCAAATGCAGAAGACCCAAATTCAATTCCTGAGTGCGGAGAACTTTTTATCCAAAGTTTCGTATCTGGACTTTTCCCGTTGAGATGGTGTTGTACAAGTATCCTACTCAGCCGGGGTTGACCCCGACAGGCAGGGTAAAAAGCCTGCCTCCTAAATTATCTAAATTGTGTTGAACGTGGTGTAAAAACCTACACCCATCTTTTAAAGGGTTCAACAGCTTCATGTTTAAACAAAGTCTACTATATATACATACAGAATAAAGAACTACTGCAACATTTGTTAACTCTTTATAGATCAGAGGGGGGGTAAACCTACTACGCCGGGGCCCTTTCAGAACAAAAGTTAAAAGTGACAAAAGCATCACTAAATTGGTCATTAAATAAAAACAAGTAAACCTATTTTGAAAGTTATCCATTTAATGAATGAATCCCCGGTAAAAGAAACCTGTTTTAGGAAATTGCCGAAAAGTAATTTGGTGTGGAACTCTTTGTAAAGGAATGTGCCTGAGCTGCTGTTCTGACCGCGAGCCGCTGAGAGCAACTTGCTGGAGATAAGCAGGAAAGGAGACTGGAACTTACTTCCCCAGGCTCCTGTCTCCTCCTGTGGCAGACGGCTCCGGCACACTCTTGGGCTCTTGTGCCCGGGCCGGCGGGGCGGAGGGTCCCGACAGGCCCAGGAGGGAGGCGATCATGTTCCAGACAAACACAAAGGGAGCGAACAGCAGGCCGGTGATGCTGGAGATGCTGAGAGAGCTGTCGTCGGACCCACGGACTCCTTGCGTAGACATGTTGCCCTGAGGGGGGGGGGAAAGAAAGTGCACTGTACTGTACAGACAAGTTAACCCCTTTACTGTCAGCGAAAAACTTGCACTTGCCAGTAAAATAATACAGAGGAGAGGGGAAACACAGCCATCTGTGCGGACCAGTCCAACAGATCTCCAACCACATTATGATGGAGACTATAAGCAGACAGACTATAGGATGGATCCTGAAGAAGGGGGGGGGGGGGGGGGGGGAGAGCAGAGATGGACATGTTCCGACTGCAGTGACCCCAACACAGTGGACAAATAAGACAAGTAAGTAAGTAATAATATTAATGATAATAATAATAAAAACAATAACAATAATGATTGCATTTTTATAGCGCCCACCATACTCAACAGCATACTCTATGCCCTTTTTTTTACAACCATTACAATTGAGTCACAACACGGTGGAATCAGGCGCTTGTCAATTTTGAGGCATATGGAGTTATTGGTATCATCTTAAAGTTAAAGCCCGAGCATTTGCCTTGCTCTCAATGTAAAAAAATATCATTTATCTTGGATACAACTCAAGATATTGGCTACTGAAGGAGGTGGAGGTCGCCTGATTTCAGAGATAAAATTGGCGAGAAAATGGCCGCCAAAGTTGGGTTATTTCTCAGAGTCCGTGAAAACTGAAAATATACATCTTTTATGTCTTTTATCAACATTTTTCTGTAAAATCATGGGTGCCAGTGAAAAATTTTTCCAGCCCTGAAAACCCAGTCCAAAATTTTCCCAGCCCTGAAAAAAAATATATGAAAACTCTTCCTTCCTTGCCGTCTGTATGTTGCTCGTTGAACCATTTAGTTGCCTTTTACGATGCATGCTAGGGTCCAGCAGTGAATACCATTCTTACTCCTTGTCCACAAGGAGGCAGAGTCCAAGCTCACACTTTCTTAAAGAAGGCAGTTATGTTGGTGGTCTTAGTTTTTTTTAAGGGTCTTGGAGATCATGCACCAGGTTGTTCGACTTTCCTACAACACACAGAAACTTTGACATCGTCGAAAATCTCATCAAACCATTGCCAACACCACTTATTTTTTACACTTTTCTCCAATTCCTCCGTAGAGGCAGGTCTATCTAGAAACTTCATCTTCAAAAATCAAACAGAGCTTGCACAGATCTAGATCTAGAAATCTATTTGAATTTATTGAGGTTGACGGTAGCAGACCTGCAACTCTATGAAATGTAAAAATCAGGATTTTCGAGTAAAAAAATCAGGATCTGGTGAAAAAAATCGGGATCAACGGCAAATCAGTTATAAGCGGTACTGGGGAAGGGGGGGGGGGGTCTCCTGGTTGCCTTTTATGAGGCAAGTATGCAAGAGAAAACTTTTGCAGGAATAAGTTCACGTTTGGGCCTCTTAATAGAGGGAAAACTGAAAGACAGCATTACTCGAGTCGGAGTTGGATAGACTGGGGGAGCGCAGGTTGCAGTAAAGTTGAAACTCGTAGTCGTGAAAATAGCTGACACATAACTTGAATCATCCATGCAAAAAGCCCACGTTTTCATACAGTAACAACGTTTGACTTCCATAGCATATACACTCAAGGCACCCCCCGAAAGAAAAGATCGCGCCAAGGTTGTTCCATTTTTTCCCCTTATTCCTTTACTTTGTCCTCAATTAATACATGTATCACGGCACGAACTTGCCCAAGTGTCAAAACAATACCCCCACCCCCTCCCCCCGGCCGTCCACACTGGTTAAGTCCCGAAAAACACCTCGAAAAACACCTCGACCAATGCGACCGGTGTGAATGAACTTTGTTGACCCCGACAACCGACGGTCCCCGACACACGCGCTACTCACACATACGAGGTCATTTCACGTGAAGAGAATGGGCGTTTGAATGTTCCACTGACAGGTCTTGATGATGGGCCCGACTAACCAGAACTCAGACGAAGGTTGCTGTTAAAGCAACGGCAGAACAACGAATAGATTATTCTTAGGCCTAAGTCATAATTGTACAGTAATCAGGACACCATCGGAGAATTCTGGGTTATAAAAGCGAAAGTAGATCTTGAGCGTATCCATGTCGGAATTCAAAATAATGTGCGTGAGGCATCTACTAGATTCGGCATAGATGCTTTAGAAAGTAACGTTCCAAGTTCCTGCCGAACTTTTCTGTATTTTTTTTTCCTTTTTAAAGACCCGATGCAACCCGGAAAGTGATGCTGTAAAATTTTGTCAGCCCGGATTTCCGGGTTGGGCCCGGAGGTCTGGCACCCATGTGTAAAATCTACACAGAAGTCTGTTCTTTAATGGACATGAAAGGTGTTGAGCCAAAAAAAAAAAAAACTCAATAAAAATTCCCAAACCGGCGGAAAAATTTCATTTTCTTCACTTTCATTATTTTGACATGACGAGCGCCTGATTTCACCATGCTGCCTCACAGTTCATGAAGACTGGCCTCTTTCTCTAAACCCTATGACCTCAACAATGCTCTATTCTGGAGCATTTAAAAAAAGAGTTGCACAAAAACAAACGCCTCAATACAAGAAATTCATATATATGACATGTTCGGCAAACACTCTTCCTCAGTGGGTGGTTGACAGGTGCTCTGAATGGTTTACTCCTTCTCTCCCATCAAACATTTTTCTTCCTTTTCTCTCTATTTCATTTTATGATATGTTATCTCTAACAACACAACATAACAATTGTCCTCCCCCCCCCCTCCCTTTCCACCCTCAATCAAACATATTTCATCCTTTTTTCTCAATCTTATGACAACGCTACAATTGCCCCCCCCCCCAACATCCCTCCAATCAAACATATTTCATCCTTTTTTCTCTAATGACAACACAACAGTACAATCTGTCCCCTTGGTTTTATGCACCAAGCATAATTTGGCAAAATTTGATCATCTTTTGCATAATTTCTGATTATTTTCCTTTACCATTCTTTGTTAAAAATTAATAGAATCGCATAATTTCACATTTTTGGGCTCAGTTTGCACAATTTCAGAATTTTTTCTTGCATAAAACGACGGGGACAATACAATAGCCACCACCCCCCCACCCCCCAAAATATAAAAAATTAAACACATTCCATCCTTTTTTCTCTATCTCATGACAATAAACAGTTTTTCTCAATCTCATGACAACACAACAATTGCCCCTGCCCCCCCCCCCCCTCCCACCATACATACATACAGCAACCAACCTTCCATACAGTAAGTAAAAGTAAAAAAACACCCCACAAAAAACTCACAGGAATGACCAAGATGGCTGCCGACGGCGCCAGCTGAAGCTCCTGCAGTGTGGAGCTGTGGTCAGCGGGCGTGAACGTCCGGCGAGGGAACGTGGTGGACAGCGACACGTTGCAGCCCATGTGCTGTGGGGACAAGTAAGCAGTGAGACCTTTCATTTAGCTTTGTATTAAGTAAGAAGCTATACGGGCCGACAGAGGAACTGAGGAGGACGGCCCAATTTATGACAGATACGAGACTTCAAGTGTGATGCGAACGAGAAGAAGAGAAGAAGTTTTGTATTATTCTTTCATGTGTGTAGATCAACCATTGTGCGTTAACTCATGGATCGATAAGAAAAAGAATAGGCTTTGGCCGCCACCCGGGCAAAATTCAAAATTTATAACCAACTGAAAATGTTTAATGTGTCCCGTGAGCTCATATGACCTAATGCAGTTGCAAGTGTCGTAAAACACTGACCAAAAAAAAAACAACTAAACAAACAAAAAACTCATTGAAGACGTGAAACCTGGTCATTCAAACTCTTGAAGAAGAATCTTAATTTAGTTATCCATACACATTTTCCAGTTGTTTTTTTTGTTTTTTTTTTATAGTAGAGGGTTTTATGGCGTTCGCAACTGCATAAGGTCATATTAGCACCAAGGGGTGGGTGTCAACAGAGAAGTCCTTACAGGGAATCAGACTTACTCTGTTCACCTCTCTAGCTTCAACAGCACAAAGTCTGCTTTGACCATCAAGGCACCCCGGAAATAGCAGGTCACAAGAGTGACAAACACAAAAAAGTAAAGGAAAATGACAATAGTAAGGATTAAGAAAGAAAAAGCAGCAGTTCCCTGTTGCAGATCAGGCACAGTTATGAGCGTGACATGATGAATCAGCCCATTTACAATTCTACTGTGCTTGAACGAGAAATGTCCTCCCTTTGGGAATGGCCTAAAGACACTTCAGTCAGAGGCACTGCCCCGGAGTGTTGTTTTCTTTTTATCTGAAACTTGCACAGGCAGGCAACAACATGTATATTAGGAAATGTTCAATGTTGTGGTTCTGGCTTGTGCATGTAGGTTCAAAATGACCAACAGCATTGCCTTTCTTTTGTTTCCGGTCAGACAAATGTGTCCGATACGTCCTTAAAGGGTTAAGAATAACTGTTAGGATTAAACAGGTAGGCCTATGCACAGACTCATATTTTTCATTAATTAAATAAGGACGCAAAATCTCAAACTTCTCCCCTCTAGAAATAGTGTGATGGGTATAAGTTGATGGATTTGGATAGCTACATAATAATAACAATAACAACCATAACTTAACAAACACACAAAGAAATCTCAACTTGAGCTGAGAAAATCAAGCCAACGTGGGAACAAGCAGCGAGATCTTCACTTAGTTTGTGTTTTTTCATGTGTGTAATTCAACAATTTTTCAATAACTGGTTATTAAACAAACCACAGATGCAAGGACTCAAATTTCTCCCATCTAGAAATAGTGTGATGAGTACAAGCTGACGGACTTGGATATAACCATAACAATAACAATAACAACCACAAACTGAAAAAGCACCCAAAGACATCTGAACCTGAGATGACAGAAATCAAGCCCACTCCAAATTTAACGTCCATCTCCGAAAGGACCAAGCCAAGAGGGAAATTCGTGTAAAGTTCCTTTCCCAAGGACACAAGGCTCGGAGGCTCGATCCCCCGAACCTGCAATCTCCCGATTACGAATCCGGTAGCCTAACCACTAGGCCACCGATGCCACGTGGCTGTCTTTGACAGTTTCGAAGTAATTAAATTCAAGCAATAGCACACACACACACACACACACACAGAGAGAGTGAGAGAGAGAGAGAGAGAGAGAGAGAGAGAGAGAGAGGGAAGGAGGGAGGGAGGGAGGGAGGGAGGGAGGGAGAGAGAGAGAGAGAGAGAGAGAGAGAGAGAGAGAGAGAGAGAGAGAGAGAGAGAGAGAGAGAGAGAGAGAGAGAGAGAGAGAGAGAGAGAGAGAGAGAGAGAGAGAGAGAGAGAGAGAGAGAGAGAGAGAAAAGAAATAGCAAACAAAACGAAGACCTCAAATCAGAGAAAGCATCTAGAGCAACAGACCTCGGTGATGAAGCGGTGAACTGAAGCAAACGTCTCCGTAGCCGTGAACTGGTGGTTGACAGACGACCCGTCGGGCTTGCGGAACTGAATACGAGCAAACTCACTGTGGTGGACAAAGATAGAGGAAAAACTGTGAATTTCAACATTACAAATGTTGGTCAATACTTGGGAGGATGGTGGGTGCTCTGGTGTGGTCTGCTCCATCTTTTCAGTCAAACATCTATCGTCCTTATCTCTCTTTCTTTTCTTTGTACGCACATCTATAATAATACTTCAAATCTTTGGCACTTACATGGCCGATTTGTGTTGCACAGTGCAGTAAAACTCTTACTACAACAAATCAGGTTCATTAAAAAAAAAAAAAATCATTAAATGTCTCTTTGCGCTAAGCAGTGTGAGACGTGAGGGAAGTTTACAATTATAAAAATTGAAAAAAATGTAGAAAAAGAAATTCTTAATTCAAATGCGTCATAAACAACCATTTTTGTTTTGGTAAGAGATTTTAATGACACTTACAACACAAAAAGGTCATGTATATAAGTGCCGAATATTGCAGAGTAGCATTCAAAGAAAAGAAATAGAGACGGGGACATTTATTTGACAGGAAAGAAAGGGCAGACCACATCCATCAGATCAACGACCAACCCCATGTTAGTGAAAAAATAAACTAAATCACCAGTGAAATAACAAACATTATCACCAACACCCAAGTCAGTGACATAATCAACAAAATCACCAACCCCCACATCAGTGAAATTGATATTGTAAACTAAATCACTGACCCACCTCCGTATCAGCGAAATAATATACGATATCACCAGGGAAATAATAAACGGTATCACCAGTGAAATAATAAACGGTATCACCAGCGAAAACATAAACGATATCACCAGTGAAATGATAAACGATATCATCAGTGAAATAATAAACCATACCAACAGTGAAATAATAAACGGCACCACCGACCCACCTCCGTCTCGCCTGCTCCTCAGCCTGTGCCGCTTGCTCCTCCAACTTTCTCTTCCTGACCTCCTCCTGAGCCTGAGCACGCTCCTCCTTCTCCTTCCCAAACCGAGCCGCTTTCTCCGCTCTGTTGGAAAACAAATCAAAATGAACAATAAGAATCAAAATAATAAATCACCACTTTTATGAGCCCTTAGAGAAATTTGGCTTGTTATGGCAAGCACTATATATATATATATATATATATATATATATATATATATATATATATATATATATATATATATATATATATATATATATATATATATATACATACAATACTCCATTAACTGCTTTTTTTTGCCATTTGACATACCTTGTATGTCATGTTTTGTTTTGGTAAGTGTTTTAACGGCGCTCGCAACTGCATAAGGTCATAGAGCGCGCAGGACACATTATTTGAACTTTTTCAGTTGGTAGGAAATTTTGAATTTTGCCCGGGTGGCGGCCGAAGCCTACTCTTATCGATTTTAGACCACCAAGGGATCTTTAACGAGCGCAACTTGCACACTGGCTCTCTGAGACTTTTCGCCATTGTCCGAGAAGGCTAGGTGTAAGTCTTTCCTACCAGAATATCAGGGGTGTGGCTGAAAGAGCAGTAAGAAGAAGCCAAGGAGTAGCAGTAGAAAAGCTGTAGAAAGAATCAGGAGCCCAGAGGAGGGGGGCAAAGGAGATGAGGGAGTGGGGGCAGAAAGTGGAAACAAAAGCAGACAACAGAACATTGCTAGAGAGCAGGTAAGGAGGTGAAAGAAGACAATTTTAGAGAAGAAAATTTTTCGGTTGCTACCTGAATTCGAACCCGGGACCTTTTGAATGAGAGGCCAACACCTTAACCTCTAGGCCACGAGAGCCCCCCTTGTATGTCATAAAAGAGGGCAACTTACAATGGACGTCATGGAAGTGGCCAAAATTTGCCGTTCCTGGTTGCCTACACGACGTTACATGTACATTCCCCTAATCATCTGGCTCTAATTCTCCTATAGCCACAAGCACAACTTGAATTTGTATCCAGGAATAACAAAAATAAGCATGTCTGTACCCAAATTTGCTAGTATTAATCTACTGCAAGGCTTGCAAGCGATCGATAAACACATGTCTAGACTTGTAGGTGAATGCATGCTCTCACAAAACATAACAGCTAAAATGACATTCAAAAAGGTAGAAAATTTCCCTTTCAAACTTGACACTATGCGTTGGATGGGGAACATATAGAATGACAAAAAGGGAGGAAAGTGACACTACTGAAGACCCGCAGTCCGAAATAGGTCACGAGAGGGCTAAATCTAGATCATGAGGCCAATAACACTGAGACATGAGGCTGCTGTCCTTGCTAACCAACTTAGCTGAAAATCAGTGCAAACAGTAGGAACGCACACTCCCCTGGGTATGATAGGGTTAAAAAAATTAAACCGCAAAATTAATTCTGAAGAAAGTACAAAGTAGGGCCTACTTACCAGTACCCTGCAGCTTCACTGACATTATCTTTATCCAAAACGAAATTTAGAAATAAAAGAAAAAAAAATACTTTAAACAATTTTTTTAAAAACCCCGAAGATTTTTTTAAAACCCATAATTTCTGCTGCAAATTTATTCATCTCTAACCACTTCTCACATCACACGCAAGAAACAACTTTTACACGCATGTGTATATTCAAACGTTTCTCCCATTTTATCTTAGACGAGACCCAGTCTTGTGCAAACACAGCGTCATCATCCACCCCTCACCTGTCCCGGGCAATCTCCTCCTTCACTTTCTGCCGCGCCAGTTTGTCCTCCTCTCGGCTTTTTTTCAGCTCCTTCTTAGCCTCCAGGATCTCCATCTCCTTCTGCTTCTCCTTCAGCTTCTGCAGACCCTGGCCCAGCTCCCGCCGCTCATACTCCTTCTTTTTGGCTTCCTGCCCACACAACAGACATGTTCGTTTTTGACAAAGGTTTTACGGTCCTCGAAACTGCATAAGGTCATATGAGCATCAGAAAATTAGAGGTGTTACAAGATAGTAACAAACACAAAGAAGAAGGAGGGGAGATAAAGACAATAGATTTTTTTATAGGAAAGAAGGAGCAAACCACACCAGAGCACCTGCCAACCACCCACTCCCACACAACAGACATGGGTAGGTAGGTGAGTATAGGTAGGTAAGAGGGTGGGTAGGTAGGTAAGTAAGAGGATGGGAGGGTAGGTAAGTAGGTAGGTAAGTATAGGTCGGTAGGTGGCAAACTTTTTTTCCCTTGGGTTCCTGCCCACACAACAGACAAGGGTAGGTAGGTGGGAAGGTGAGTAAGTAGGCGGGTAAGTATGTTGGTAAGTATATGGGTTTCTAGGTAGGTAAGTGGCAAACTCTTTTCTTTTGGCTTCCAACCATACATCGGACAAGGGTAGGTGGATGAGAGGGTGGGTAGGTAGGTAAGTAGGTGGGTAAGTGGCAAATTCTTTTCTCTTGGCTTCCAGCCACACGACGGACAAGGGTGGGCGGGTGGGTGGTTAGGTAGGTAGGTGGGTAAGTATAGGCAAACCAAGTGTACGATCCCCGACATCACATCAACCAGGACCACTGTTGGATTTACGAATTTAAAAAAAAATTATCCACAATTACGAAACAAAAGACAAAAATCTATCATATTCACAGGCAGAATACACATTATTCAACAACCTGCAACTAACCTCTGCTTCTTTCTGCATTTTCTCATCTCGTTTCAAGTCCACCAGCTGCTTAGCTCTGAGGAGAAAAAAAAAATAGGATTGTCAATATACAAGGTGTTCGTTTTTAGTTTTAGTAAGCGTTTTACGGCACTTGCAACAAAATTAGGTCATATATAAGTGCCAAAGATTAGAGGTGTCAAAATAGAGTAACAAACACAAAAAAGAACAAGGAGAGACAAGGATGAGAGATGTTTCATATAAAAGGAGGAGCAAACCACACCAGAATATCCACAAAAGCATTCGACCTGAATTTTCTCCACAAAAGAAGGAAAGAATAGAGGGAAGCGAAGAGAAAAGGTCGGTATGTAGGTAGGTGTTTTATTCAGGGTCTAAGGCCATTGACCCATGTTGCATAAAATGTACACGTTTTACAAAAGTCACCTCCTTGAAAAAAAGAAAGAACAAAAAAAAAAGGGTGGGGGAGAAAAAAAGAACCCAGGAAGAAAAAAGGAGGGTAGGAGAGAAAGGAAGGAGAAATAGGCAATGACAAGACAGAAAAAGAAGAAGCAAAAGGAAGATAATGAAAGAAAATAGTCTGTGAGAGCCTGAAATCAACTCACACAGAAATTTCCGTTTGAGACTTTGATACAACCACATTGCTACAACGGGTACTTGACCTTGCAAATTTGTCATTTTGTAATCCAAACAACGCAGATCATTTATTAAAAGGTGGGCTGCTCCCATTCTACTTGTTAGGGTCAGCCTGGGCCGAGTGGGACACAACATTCTAGCAGACAGATGGCCACCCTTGAAAATGAAAAATTTGCCCTCACTCAGGAACTGAACCTGTGTCTTTTGTGTGGAACAGCAAAGAGTCTAACCACTCCAACTCCGACACTGGTTCAGCTTGTAAACAAAGAAAGAAAGTATATAACAGTCCGGCACCAATAACTCGACACGTCTGGGATTGAAAAATGTGTTTGACACATCCATAAGTCAGGTAAACTGATATATATATATATATATATATATATATATATATATATATATATATATATATATATATATATATATATATATATATATATAATATATATATATATATATAATATATATATATATATAATATATATAGGCCCTATATATATGTATGTATATATACTATAAATGAAAAATTAAAGAGACACCAATCAGGGAACTGTAAACTGTGTGAGCTATTCATCGTTTCAAGTTTTCCCTGTGTGCATGTTAGCTGTGCCCGACGGTAACAGAAAAACCAAAAAACACAACCACCATACCTTTCCACACGAGTCCCCAGATCCTCAGATACTTTCTGCTTCTTCTCCTCGGGGGCTGACGTGTCGTCGGCGGCTGTCGCACCAGCAACTTCTTCTGTATCTGCCGATGCTCCAGGAGCTAAAATAAAATGTAAATGGTTTTTAAAGACATTCTACGTATTTTTTGTACACACTTTGAAACAATTTAGATCATTTAGAAGGCAGGCTTCCTCCGAATTTGCCTGTCAGGGCCAACCGTGGGCTAAGAGGGATACAACATCCCAGCAGGAAGACAGAGAATCTTAAAAAATTTCTCCCCAATCAAGAATCGAACTTGGGTCTCCTGCATGCAACAGCGAAGTGCCTAACTGCTACATCACAGATGCTGGTAACACATGTCTCACGTCTAACTTTTCAGTTTGGGTAGTAAAGAGAAGTATATATATATATATATATATATATATATTGACACAACAACGGTCATATAATGCTGGGAAGAAACAAGGCAAGAAGACAGAAAAAACAGAAGTAAAGAAAAGAAGTAGAACCACCTTCAAGTGGGGCCCTCCAAGTACCATTATTGTCTAAGGACAACCTAAAAAGCTCGAAACAACAACAATAAAAAATCTCCTCCTCCCCCCCCCCCCCCCCCCCAACCCCCAATATTTTTTTTCCTAACAAAAACTCTTAATGATTAATGACAACAAAGATTTTTTTTAAATCATGAAAGAACATCAGAGAGGGAGAAGAAGACAGTACATATACACGAACTGATAAACTGGGTTATGTTTGTATCCACACACCTTGTGTACGGTGTTATATGTATCCCTCTTGTCTAATTTTAGCACAATACTCGGGACCAAAGACTTCATTTTATGACAAGTTGTAATGCAAGTACAGTGGTGTCCACTCAACTGAACATGCGTTTTTAACATCAGTTATGATAATTCACAGAAATACTTCAAATAAACTCAAATAAAAATTTACATTGTCACGTCAATTACGATAAGTTAGACACAATCTGAAGGATTAACACCCAAAAAAAATTGGGATTTTAAACATATTCCATCATGGTTCTTTGAAGGGTTAACAAAAAAAAACCCAGACAGCTCTGATTTTATTGGAGAACTCGGCAGTTACACCGACGCTGGTTCAGACTTCATGCCAGACAAAACTCACCAGACTCTGCTGTTGCTGTTTCCGTTGCTGAGGATGATGCAGCCTGCTGTTGTTGCTGTTGAGCAGGTGGTGAGGCAGGAGCTGCTGTGGCCCCTTGCTCACTCGTCATTTTGTCTTGCATCTGATCAACAAACAAAAAGACAAATATTAACCACCAGTATTCTTTAGTAAAACAAAACAACCCCACAAAAAAACACCAAAAAAAACCACAAAACGAAAGCAATCATAGCCATAAGAAAGACTACTCTTACAATTTTTTTTACTTCCACGAAAATTCCACCTATGGACCCAAGTTCAAGAATGCCCTGTTGTAAATTTGAACCATGGCCATCTACGCGTCAGTCCAGCATGATGCCAGCTGAGCTACTTAGGTGTTTTAAATTTATATATAAAGTGTCCTTGATACATAAGTATGTGCAACACGTACAACTCAGACTTTTTCCATCCACATCCGACAGGACTAGGTGCTCTATCCAACCTATTTAGGAATTAAGAGAAGAAATGACACTTGCAGAAAGGCACTGGCCAAGTAACACCCCACCCCTCCAAACCCTTCCCATTCACTTTTCTGAATTCAAGATTCAAGCTATTCGACGCAGACCTGCACTAAAAGATCTCTAGAACTGGCTTATGGGCTCCATTCTTGTCATTATTTGCAAATTGGGTCTTGAAAGCTCACAATTTTTCTTCAGCATCTGCAAGTTCTTGAGAAGCATTACTATAAATGAGAGAATACATATTTTCTTGCATGAAAATGTACTTGTGTACTCAGACACTTAAAAACGTATTAAATACATTTTTTACGAAGTAGTCAGCAGCTACAACTTTATAAAAAGATAAGCTGTTCTTGCACTTTCAAAGAGACCAAAATCCACCAACCCATGAGATGCCCTGGGCACCCTACAGTAACATTCGTCACATCACTCGTCTTTCACAAAATTCTTCTCATGATTTTTCCACACAATTCCTCCCTATATGAGGCAAGGCAAAAATATCTGCTTCTCCTCTCATCACCATAAGGTAAAAGACTACAGAGGTCAGAAAAAGTAAAGTTTTTAGTAAACAACATTTTCTGACACCATCCCTCTTTACACTATGCTTGAAGCTCTCACATAACCGTCACTTAGTAGACTTTTGGACCCACCTCAATGGCGGCCTTGACCTTGGCCAGAAAATCCTCTTGCGAGGTGACCTGTCCAATGACCTCCAAGGGCACACCCGAGTTGGCAATGAAAAATGTGGAAGGAATAAGCACCACGGGATCTGGACAGTCTTGTAAGGAAACTCATTTTCTCATCGTTTTATACATCATTATGGTGAAATCAGGCGCTTGTCAAAATAACAAAATCGAAGAAACCGACATTTTTCCACCCGGGGCAATTTTTATCGAATAAAAAAATATATATATACAGTCGAACCTGCCCTGACGGCCACCTTTATAAGACGGCCACCTGTACAAACGGCCACTTTCCATTTCCCCCCTTGCGTTTTTTTCTACATAATTTAACAGTGTATAATGGGCACCTGTCCAACGCGGCCGTAGCCACCATATTTTAACACACAACT
The DNA here is from genome assembly GCF_000002075.1 of Aplysia californica. Taxonomy (NCBI): domain Eukaryota; kingdom Metazoa; phylum Mollusca; class Gastropoda; order Aplysiida; family Aplysiidae; genus Aplysia; species Aplysia californica. The sequence goes on from NW_004797439.1 coordinate 114,654, forward strand.
AGGGTTGGGGCGAGCGGACGGACGGGTTCGTTACTCGCGGACTCAGTCAGAGCGAACGGGTAACGGACGGCCATGAGAGCGAACTGCGAACCTCAAGACAATATATATGTATGTATATATACTATAAATGAAAAATTAAAGAGACACCAATCAGGGAACTGTAAACTGTGTGAGCTATTCATCGTTTCAAGTTTTCCCTGTGTGCATGTTAGCTGTGCCCGACGGTAACAGAAAAACCAAAAAACACAACCACCATACCTTTCCACACGAGTCCCCAGATCCTCAGATACTTTCTGCTTCTTCTCCTCGGGGGCTGACGTGTCGTCGGCGGCTGTCGCCCCAGCAACTTCTTCTGTATCTGCCGATGCTCCAGGAGCTAAAATAAAATGTAAATGGTTTTTAAAGACATTCTACGTATTTTTTGTACACACTTTGAAACAATTTAGATCATTTAGAAGGCAGGCTTCCTCCGAATTTGCCTGTCAGGGCCAACCGTGGGCTAAGAGGGATACAACATCCCAGCAGGAAGACAGAGAATCTTAAAAAATTTCTCCCCAATCAAGAATCGAACTTGGGTCTCCTGCATGCAACAGCGAAGTGCCTAACTGCTACATCACAGATGCTGGTAACACATGTCTCACGTCTAACTTTTCAGTTTGGGTAGTAAAGAGAAGTATATATATATATATATATATATATATATTGACACAACAACGGTCATATAATGCTGGGAAGAAACAAGGCAAGAAGACAGAAAAAACAGAAGTAAAGAAAAGAAGTAGAACCACCTTCAAGTGGGGCCCTCCAA
>NW_004797439.1:115561-122263 GCF_000002075.1 Aplysia californica
GGGGGGGGTTGTAAGTTGTAGGCAATGGAAGGAGTCGTTCTCGTCCGTACGTTCGTCCGTCCGCCCGCTCGAATGCATGGAGTCTCTCGGTCCGCACGCCCGCTCACTCGCTAAACAAACTGTTGTCTCTGTCCGATGTGTAGCGAGTAGCGAACTATTCACAAACGGACGGTTCGTTACCCGTCCGCTCATTTGCGGGTAATGCCAGCGGGTAGTTCGTTACCCGCGGACGCTAATTTTGCGAGCCCGACCCAACCTTACACACAACCCCTATCACACCAAGCAATAACACCTGTCTTAGACGGCCACCTTAGTGACGCCATTACGTTTTGGTATAAATCATGCATTGGTCCCTGGCGTTGTGGGCGAGCCGTCATAATCCTATCACCTGTCGTTATTTCTGCGCATGTTCCGAGGTAGTCCCTCCAACCGATCATGACCAATAGGTAACAAATTCTCAGCTGCTGGTGAGGTAAGAGTGTGATCCCTCATAACCCATAAGCCCCGCCCAGAACTCATACACAAATCGTAAGTGAGATGAGTGGTCACCGTTTACCCAGTCTGTAACAAAGTAACCATGAAGGTCAGCATGAACTTGTTACAAAAGCTTCGCTCGTTCTCCGAGTGGTGGCGACCCGTGTGTTTGTTTTACCATAGCTCTCGGTCTATTTCTTTTTATTGTCACCCTTGCACGAAAGCAGCAACAAAAGAACAACCCCCCCCCCTCCCAGCAAACACAAAAACAATATCAACAACAACAATATCAACAACAACAATATCAACAACAACAACAACAATGCGACTGCTTTCAGTTGGGACCTCAGAAAGGAATGGTTTGTTTTCTTCATCTTGATCAGTCCTGCCTAAGACGGCCACCGGTCTTATACGGCCACTTTTCTCCTTGACAATGGGTGGTCGTCTTACACAGGTTCGACTGTATATATAATGATATTGTCCAAGAAGACCACCCATCCAAAGCGACTGCTATATTCTATCAAACCAACAGTCCCAAAAAACCTGTCCAAGATGACTACACAATAAATATTTCATCACCCAGCCAGCTGCCCAAATTTATCTGCCCCTAACCCTATGATGAGTCGTCTTAATCCCAAAACTCCCTCTCACCCCACCCCTCCCCCCCCAATTTTTAATGGGCTCCATAGCAGTTCTAAGCCTGTAAGCACCTCCCCATGGGACCCCAGCAGGAAATGAATGGTCTTTTTTCCTTTCATTTTCATCAGATCTTCGCATGAGGACCACCTGTCTAACTTCTAAGTGAAGGCAAACATAATTTTACTCCTCCACAATAGATGATCGTTTTGGACAGGTTCGACTGAAGTAGACACTCAAAATGCTTAGTCTACAAATACAGAAATATAGAAAATAAAAATATTTCTGGCTCACAAAAAACATCTCTTTTATTTGAAACAGACAGTCTGTTTTTAGCAAACGTTCTCAAAAGGATACAAATCTGTGAGAAGAACTTGCAGTCATTGCTGAGGACAAAGTGACCAAAAAAAAACCACACTCAATACAATAATAAAAACAGACCTATGTAAAAATAACAGTAATAATAATCAAGGTAATATGAATACTACTAATAATGCTGCTGTTGCTAATAATAATAATTATTATTATTATTATTATTATTATTATAAATTTTATTTATACATTATATAGCACAAGTCTGTGCTCTTTGCAACTATTATCATTTCATCAGGCCCGAGACCACTCAGAAACATTGTCGGCCTCCTGGAAAGTACACACTGTAAAGTACTGATTGCACATGCTCAAACAATAACAAACTGACAAGATCTATGTTGTATTATTGATACCACAGCTCACTTTCATCTGTCAGTGCTATAACATTTTTTAGCTCATTTATTAATTTGCCAAAGTGCATGAAACTTTGCGTGTTACTTCTGTGGACCAAACTTTATTTAAGGCCTACATTAAAAAAGCGCCCTTTGGGTGCATACATGGGGTCACAACAACAACAATAAATGATTTACAACCGCAGTAAAATAGCTTACAAATTGCTCATTTTAAGACAGCGACACCCCTCGTACAGTAGAAAAAGATTTCTCTATATCCTGCTGATTTTGCTACATGTACAAGTACAAACCTGTCTGCCTGTAGTTTGACAGCCACGCAGTTTTTGCTCTCACACAGCTGAGTGACATCCTCACTGTTTAGGCGAGATTCCATCTCGGCTGAGCTCTCTCCATCTCCTACATAGAAAAAACATATTCATCTAAGCTAATGCAAACTTCAGAACATCTGAATGAATTTTACATTACTTTCAACACATATGGGGCAATTAGGAGGGTGAGAAAAGAGTAGAAAGGACAACTCATTACTTTACTAGTCACTACCCTAGAATTGCAAAGTTCTATTCTGCTCAGTACCTAGTTTTGAGAAATTTGATGTAAAAAATGTTGAGTTTCACATGTCAAGCTTTCTTAAAATGCAATTCTTTGAATATCTTGATAACGAAGCCGAACAATCTAACAATTTTGATACAGCAGATAGAACATCTTTTCGTTTTCGGACCTCATGGTCTTAGTAACTCAAAACTGCAAAAAAATTGGTAAAACTTTGAAATTCTTAGGTAGTGGAATAGCAATAGGAAGTCGGGGCTATATTCTACGTATTGGGGCTGATTTGAACAAGACCTCATGTCTTTTTAGTCTGTTTGACAGCCCAAACAGCTTAAACACCTGGGCAAAATGGTCTATAAATATTTTTGAAAGTAAACTAATTACAATAATTTTTAAAAAGACATCTCTTTTTATGTTGAGACATGGAGGATGTAAACTCAACCATAAAAGCATGTGATATTCCCGCTAACCTACATTTTTGGGGGTTTTTTTTAATATGATGAATCATTACTATTCAACCATTTCATATGCTCAGTCAAAGACAGAAAACAGGTCTGAATGCTCCTAAAATGTTTTACTTAACCCTATCCGTACGCCCTGGGGTCATTTTGTACCCCTGGGGTTGAATTTTTCACATTTTAGAATACTTCTAGTACGAACATCTCTTTGAAACTTTCAGTATTTCTCAAATAATCATTTTGACAGACTGCTACGCAAAGTGTACAGATCGGATTAACGAGTAAATTGGTGGCACAGAATTCTCCACGTCGTAAGGATACGATAGTAAAACATGACGTCCGGATAAGGTTAAAAAAAAAAGCCAAACAACCTTCCAGTTGCCAGATTGCTGTATGATAAAACCAATTAATAAGATTTTTTTCTGAAAAATTTACTCAGATGAGGTTAGCCAGTTTTATGACAAAGGCTATTACATATGTGTACAAATTAAAACAAGATGTCATTCGCTGTCTTTAAAAAAAAAAAACAACAAACAAACAAATACAAATACATCACTTGATAAATAAGAACCCTCCCCAGTTCACACTAATTACCTGTCACAAACACAATGAAGACCGAGTTGTTGCTCTTGGCAGTCTGTATGGCACTCGGAATTCCACCTTCGAACCACTTCATTTTGACAATTTCTTTAATTTGATTTCCAATGAAAAGAATCGTTGTATATTGCTCGCTGTGAACGCTGCAATCACACCTGAAGAAAAAATTTCATTATAATGCAGAGTGTGTGAGTGTGAAAGTATCATTTATCATATACCTGGAACATCTCACAAAAAACTCGTGAACACAAATATAATATGAACCTTTAGGTATTCTTATCCAAGCAGCAAGAATACTTTTTAAACAAATATTCTTGGCTCAGAAAAGACTCGTATGAATAGCAGACATATCGAGGGCAACCAAGTAAACTATGGTTTAGTCATGTTTTTCAAATTTTACAGGAGAGACAAAAAACGGATTTTCTTGAAGTGTTTTGTGAGGATAAACTTCATTTCCATAAGGGACCCCTTATTCTGTCATGGCATTTGTAGGCCCCCTTATGAAAATGAAGTTTATCCACCCAAAACGATGCTTCAAGAAAATCCATTTTTTGTCTCTTCTGTAAAATTTGAAAAACATGACTTACCATAGTTTACTTGGCGACCCTCGATATATGGGATGTTCATTAGCTGAACTGGTGAAAAACAAATAAAGATTAATGTCGCTCTATCAAGATACAAATACAACATTTAGTAAAAGAAGCAGTTTTTGAGAAAACCAACAGACTAGAAAGAAGCTGATCAAGAAATGGTACTGAATTCTGAGTGATAGATAGGCAGACTAGTTCTGCCGTCGTAAGGGAAAACGACGAATGGTCCTGCGCAGGTAGCGAGGCAAATTTTTCAGGAGAGGCCAAAACTGTTTTCACTTTATAACTCTTCTATTTTTCACTCTTTTAAACTGTAATTTACCAGATCTGATTGAGGTGTTCATTAAGCAGTTCTAAAGTTTGAATTGTTTAGGTTAAAAAGTAGCAAAGTTATTCGACATTCGTCGTTCTCCCTTACACTGCGCACCCGCAGGTGAGCCTTACGATGTAAGCGAAAACGACGAATGGTACGGTTCGTCATTCTCCCTTACACTCGTGAACGTTTATGGGCGGAGGCGATGCCAAACGGAAAAATCAGGTTATGTGTAGACTTCACCAAGTTGAATGAAAGTGTGCAAAGAGAAAATTTTCCCCTACCTACAACAGATCAGCTGCTAGCTCAACTCTCGGGATGTGAATATTTCAGTAAGCTAGACTGCAATAGTGGATTTTTTCAAATACCACTAGAGAAAGAGTCACAAAAATTAACAACTTTTATAACTCCATACGGGAGGTACTGCTTCAAGAGGTTGCCTTTCGGAATCAGCTCAGGACCAGAGAGTTTTCTATGTTGCCTCACCATCAGCCAGAATTACCAGCGGAGTCACTAGAGAGTCAGACACAACCCTTCATGATACTTCCACTACGTCTGACTACATAACGAAGTCGGGACGCCATGTCAGGCCTCCGCAGAGACTCGACTTGTAGACGAAGTTTCTGCTGTGTACAGTGTATATAAGGTTTCAGAGTTTTAGTTTCAGTTTCTGGTTGATGAGTTTAGCATTTTGAATTGTTCTTGAAATTGCTCGTGAGGAGGATGTGATGTCAAGGGACATGACTCTTATCTTTACTGTGGGGGACAAGATAATTAGGGGAGTGGCACGCCCATGGATGACGTCAAGAGTCCAGTGCGAAATAGGCAGACATCGTCTGAGAGACTCACTGAGGTATTCAGTCGAACTCAGGACCACGACGAGGCAACACTTATCTTGGACGGGGGCCCCCTGACAGACCCGACTCATCGGACCGCCAGGTAACTTTACATGGAATGAAGATCTAATCGCATTTTATTGTTCCCAGTGGAAAGCACGGACGAGGCAACTTTACTTCCTATTATTAAAAAGTTTGTCTCCCCAGGCTCGACTATCTACTCTGACGGTTGGGCCTCTTATTCTTCCCTAAACAGTGAACGATACCAGCATTTTACTGTTTTGCACAAGTGGTCCTTCCGTCAGCTGTACGAGAATTGCTGTACAGGGGAGTCTGTGGAGGTCCACCCAAATCAAATAGACGGCGCGTGGGCACACGCGAAGCAACACTTTCGGAAGATTTACGGTACCTCTGCAGCCAATTTTGAGAGCCATTTATGTGAAGAACTGTGGAGGAACCGGAACTCAAAGGGCAATTTGTTTGAAATTTTTTTTTCGGGACCTCAAGTCCATTTATCCCTCGACTGGACCCCTTTGTATGAGTGCCCAGAGACCAGTTTTCAAAACCTGGGTGTCTCTGGAGGAGTACGCCAACATTTCGCTGGCTCAGGGGACCGCTGCTTCTCCTGCCCCACCCGTCGCCACCACTTCAGCTTCACCTGCCCCATCCGTCGCCACCACCTCAGCTTCTCCTGCCTCACCAGTCGCCACCACCTCAGCTTCTCCTGCTGCACCCGTCGCCACCACCTCGGCTTCAAAGCGAAAGGACTCAAAATCAATATCGTGCAAAGGCAAAAGGTCAAAGTTGTCCTGTCCACCAATTTTTTACGCCCTTTACCTGCTGCCAGACGACATGAGCAGCGACGACGACTTCCAATAGAGGTAAGTTTGTTAGATCTAAATTTCTAAAAAAAGATTTCAGATTTACGGATCAGCGAACGAAGGTCTTTTTTACGTTTACATAAAACTGAAATCAATAATTATCAGGGGGCAAGCCCCCTGAAACCCCCCAATTCTCTGACACATTCTAAAATCATTACTCCGGGTACAGCCCCAATTCAATTGCTATTGTATTATTAGTTTGCTCACGCTTGCCCCCTTGCTCCGTTACTCCGGGTTTAGCCCCAACTCAAATTCAATCAATTACACTCTGCTGTTTGTAGATCTTTCTAGGCCCCACTGAAACTGAAAAATAGGAGACAGCGCCGCATTCGCCTTTCTTCCACTTCCAGTTCCCCAGTCCGGGTTTGGCCCCACTTGTAGACGGCGCAGCACCGCATTCGTTATCGATCGCCTTGTGCGGGCGAAAGAACTGCAGACAGTCACCTCTCGCTCTCTCCCACATAAAACACCGATACCGAGTAAAAAGACAAAGTCAGTATCGATATATATAACTCTTGGGGCCAAAACCGGATTATGCCAATACGTGAAGCACAGCGGATAAAATACCGTCCAGACCGCTCACTTAGTTTTCCTTCCCCGGTTCCTCCCCGACCATCCTCACCACCCTGCCCGCCCCACCCGACAG
>NW_004797439.1:124571-140360 GCF_000002075.1 Aplysia californica
GTGACAATAATTTAATTTTAAAAAGGGCGGTGCTACTCGCTCGATGTCGGGTGGCTAGCGTCAGGCTACTCACTCGCCCGATGTCGGGTGGCTAGCGTCAGGCTACTCAGGCTACTCACTCGCCCGATGTAGGGTGGCTAGCGTCAGGCTACTTACTCGCCCGATGTAGGGTGGCTAGCGTCAGGCTATTCACTCGCCCGATGTAGGGTGGCCAGCGTCAGGCTACTCACTCGCCCGATGTAGGGTGGCTAGCGTCAGGCTACTTACTCGCCCGATGTAGGGTGGCTAGCGTCAGGCTATTCACTCGCCCGATGTAGGGTGGCCAGCGTCAGGCTACTCACTCGCCCGATGTAGGGTGGCTAGCGTCAGGCTACTCACTCGCCCGATCTAGGGTGGCTAGCGTCAGGCTACGGTCGACTAGCCTGACGCTACTGGCCCGTGGGGATTTCTGTGACCTCGGAGGGCCAGCATTTTCTGCCCACCCAGAGCCAGTCACCTAGATCTAAGTATTCTAAGTCTAAGTCTTAGTCTTATTCTTTACGGGGTGTCCACTACGGCTGGATCGGGCCGATCGCCCGACTCGATCTCCTGAAACTGAAAACAAACAAGTTTTTTTTTTCTTTTTAGTTTAGGCAACCGAGTCGGGCAATCCCATCCGTAGTGTGCACCCCGTTGTACATGTAATTGTAACGTAACGGGGTAAACAGCCCCTAGCCTGTCCCGGTCGTTTTTTTATGCCAAAAAAAAATAAATGAAATTATGCTAACTGAGCCCAAAAAATGTGAAATTATGCGATTCTGTTAATTTTAACAAAGAATGATAAAGGAAAATAATCAGAAATTATGTAAAAAAATGATCAAATTTTGCTAAATTATGTGGGGTGCATAAACCACGGGGACAACCTAGCACACCTGAATGATTGGCCCAAAATAGATCATCATAGTCATAGTCATAGTCATAGTATGATCATAGATGATGTTTTTCCGCCATCAATTTCTGTCGTCCTCCGAGGTTTCCCTGGCGAGTTGACTACATTGTTTATAGATCCCCTAGATCTATCACCCTTCATTACTTTATTAATTATTTAATTATTATCATTCATCGGAATGCCGGTGACAAAGTTACTAACAATAGAAATGGAGCCTAACTACTACAGTGTACCACTACCAAGATGTTTCAATTCACCTGCGTCTGAACGAGACTTGGGCGCTAGATAGATTAGAACCTAGTCTTCGCAGTATAGTTAGAGCGTAACGGCCCGTGATACGAGTGTAAACAAACGTTCCAGCGCTGAGTTGAAAGGGATACATTTTGTCTTCGGGCAGAGAGAGAGGAGGAGGGGGGGGGGGGGCAGAGAGAGAGAGAGAGAGAGAGAGAGAGAGAGAGAGAGAGAGAGAGAGAGATTTTTTTGCAATCTGCGATTACAAAATGGTTCACGTGAAAAGTAACAAAATTTTGAATTGAAATTGTTTCACTTTCTGTCTTTCACTCAGGTCTCTAAAACTTTGGAAAGTCTTCCCCACATAAAATGTATAATTCAGGTTCCATGTTGACCCATCCGACTCTTGACTCGGGAGTTGGAGGACAAGGAGTGACCGAGTGAGTGACTGAAGTGAACTTTGCGCGATTGATCACGCGAATTTTAATAAAGGAGCATGCGCAGAAATCCCCACAGGCCAGAACACGGAACATGCGCAGAAATCCCCAAGGGTGAGAAGCCAGGCGGGGCTAATCGACCGAATCCGTTCGCCCGGAACATGCGCAGAAATCCTTGATCGGGCGAGTGGCCTGCCGCTAGCCACCCGACATCGGGCGAGTACACCATCGCTTTTTCTGGACTCCTTTGTCAAATTCTTTTTCTTGCTACTGGGAACAAGTTCAACAACGTCAACAGGTCTTACATTAGAATACAAATGTATTATATAATTTGGCAAATTGGAAACACGAGTGTCACTTTTCTCTCTAGATTTATTGCTCCATTCCAGTACATGTAATACAGTCATTAGAGTAGAGTAACTTGTAACTAGTAGGCCAATGACTTTCAGTTGATGTTAATGCACCGATCATTCCTTTCATTGGAGGCCCAGCTAGTAGGCCTAAGTATAATATAACTTAATAAGTTATATTTTCCGCATGAAAATAGATACACATGACCTATGGACATCTTAAAACTTATCAAAATACATGATGAAGTAAGCTTTGCTGTTTTGTCTTTTTTGTGAAAAATGCAAAAATCGCCGCCGCGACAAACGCAGATGTTAGAATAAGACAGGACATTAGAATATAATATATCATGTATGTCTCACGTGCTGAAACAACCCGCACTGAAAACATTCTCTCTCTTTACCTCTATATTTTACGTAACCTCACTGCAGTTGGTAGTTTTACAATTACAAATGAAATGCTGCTTTTAAATGTGAAAAAAACAAAAGAACTTGTCGTTGATTTTAGAATAAAGAAACTGCCCCTGCAGCCACTCAAAATGAAATGTGAAAACATCGAGCAAGTGTCAGACTATAGGTATTTGGGTGTTACAATAGACAACAAACTCAACTGGCGTGTCCACACTTCTCTCCTGCATAAAAAAGTGAACAAAAGATTATTTTTTCTTAGAAAGCTAAAGTATTTTAAAGTTGATAAAACGATGTCCATGTTCTACCACTCAACCATAGAAAGTATTATCAATTTTTGTATAACAGCATGGGCCGGGAACACAAGACAACAAGATAAAGACAAATTAAATCGACTAATACGGAAAGCATGTAAAATTTCAACATCTTCATTTCCCTACTTGGATGAATTGTACATAACAGCTTGCACTAAGAAAATTAATTCCATCTTTTTAGACAACAAACATCCCTTGTTCCCTCAAATAAAAACATCAGTCAGAAGTAAAAGACCCATGCTTCTGATCTGTAACAAAGAAAGATACAGAAGGTCATTTTTACCATCATCTATCAAAATGCTTCCATCTTAACCATCTATCTTGTTTAGTGTACTTACGACCTTAGAGCATGCATCAAAATAACATTGAGTGTGTATCTAGCTTACGATTATTATTGTTTATATTGCTGCTCATTTATATTATATATGTGATTGTAAGCCTACTTGTGTGTGCATGTGCGTGCACGTGTGTGTGTTTGTGTGTGTGTACTCGTGGTGGAACACCAAACCAATGTGCCAGGATCTGGACAATAAAGATGTATCTTATCTTATTTTATCACATGTATATATATATTACTGTAATATTATATGTCTGTACTTGCAGGACTGTGTCAGATTTTGTGTTCTCCAGATTAACATATTTTATTGTGGTCTGCCTGTCAAAAATTCCAGGACCCATGCTGCGATAAAATGACAACAATATACTCAATTGTTTTTAAATGACAAAACGATGCGGTTGAATTGTATTGATCATGATGTATACTGAGGAAAAATTAACAAAAAGTACCCTCACTTTGATTTTTCCTCAGCATTCAATACAATTCAACCGCATATATCTGCTGTCTTTGAAAAAAAAAACACTAGCTGGCTCAAGCAAAGAATTTATAAGATTTCATAACATTACTTCAAACGTTTGATAGAATGTAGTGTTTCGTATTCGTATTAAATCCCACTAGAATTTGACGCTGATGAAGATTCTGAAGTCAGATTTGCAAAACATGCGTTGGCACCCTTTTATTTTTAGCATCGAGTACAGTACCCGGATCTCCAATCCGTCAGATTATTTTCAGGCTCGTTCTGAAATCAAGTTCAAGCGATCTCACGGTGTGTTGAGATTTTTAACTGAGCAGTCCGGATTTTGGTCTTGAGATCGGGTTCAGTTGGTATTTGAGACCATCTCAAGATGGGCACACCCTTTTTTAACTGCGAATGTAGTGAGTGGCGGGCTTTAGAGTCTTGAAACTTACTGGAGATACTACACATGGGAATTTGAGTGCATGGGTGGTCTTATCTCAGATCTAGTATGAAAAGTGGACATACGACAGTTGGACTCTGGGCCGACGAATGTGTACACTACATATGTGAGGCAGCGTGGTGGAATCACGCTCTGGTCAAAATAATCAAAATGAAGAAACCTGCATTTTTCCATAGGTTTTTAAATTTTTATCAACCATGCCCAATAAAGAACTCGATGGATTTTTCTAAAAAACGAAATTAAATTAAAGGCACAAAAAATGTAAATTTTAAGTTATCAAGGACTTTTAAGCTAAAGAAATAACTAATCTTTGGCGGCCTTTTTCTCACTAATTTTGCTCTCAAAACAGACGACCCCCACCTCCTTCATTCACAAATAGATCTATCTCAACTTGTATTCAAGATAAATGGGTATATAAAGACAAATGAACAAGCTTTAACTTTAAGTTTAAGATACCAAAAACTCCAAAAATTGATGAGAGCCTGATTCCTGCACGCTGCCTCACATAGATATATAATGTACAAAATCAATAAATCCGCATGGACTAAGATTAGCTCGCTATGGCCCGAAAACTCGTGACTAGATACATGTATTGTGTCTTGGGGTCCATGCCTTCAACTTGCGATGGTTCGTGTGGCTTCACCATCCCCCATAATAATATAGCCAAAGCGTGTAATTTTAGGGCTTTTTTCTTAAAGTGAAGTGTTTTACAGCACTTGCAACACAAGGTCATCATACAAGTGCCGAAGATTAGAGGTGGTGCAAGAGAGTAACAAACACAAAATAGAAGTAGGGGAGGTAAGGACAAAAAATGTTTGATAGGAAAGAAAGAGCAAACCACACTAGAGCATCTGGCGCTTAGGGTTTTCCAGTTTTTGGCACATATGCACTTGTTTATCGGGAATGCACTCCTTTTGTATTTAATTTGTATTGGATGGTGCACATGGCATGTTGCAATCAACCTTCAGAGAAGTTGGAATCACCAGTAAGCCTATTTTCCAAAAGTGAATCACCGAGTAAAAAGCTGAACCAACATTAGGAATTTAGCCAGGTTGCACATGTCAAGGACAAAAATTGTAGGTATAGTCAGTGATTCGAGCCTCAGGCCCGACAGGCCCTTGGGAAAGGCACTTTACAAAAATGTTACTACGTTCACCCAGGTGGGAATGGGTAGGCAGGCTATCGGTTCATAGATCACCCAACCAGAAAATATTTGATTTTGATTCACTTTCTCCAATGGGAGATGTGCCACAGAATTTGTTTAATTAAAGCAAAGTAAGCCACATAGTGTGACATAAGTTGCACAATCTTTAGACTTCAAAAGTAAATTGGACCTTGGATACACGTAGGAGTACACTTCAGGTTTACCGCAAGGCCTGTCAAAATTGTTTTAGTAAGCGTTTTACAGCACTTACAACACTAAGGGGTCATGTAAGTTCCAAAGACAGGTGTTACAAAAACGTTAAAAAATGGAAATATGGAGAGAGAGGACAGTAGCTGCTTGACAGGAAAAGTGGCAACAAACAGACAAAACAACATGTATTTAAACAAATATTTTAAAAAACTACTGATCTTTATAAAATTTTGAAAATTTATTAATGCAAATACTAAACAATCACTGTTCAGCTGTTCAAGACAAAGAGCAGGGACTAGATTCTTGAACAGTTTAATCGACCTCCTCGATGGTGGGTCCGCTGCCTCCTGAGCCAGCATCGGGGGCACCTCCGGCACCAGGAGCACCTCCAGCACCGCTGAAATCAGGCATACCGCCGGCACCAGGAGCACCACCCATGCCCTGGTACAGCTTGGTGATGATGGGGTTGCATACACCCTCCAGCTCCTTCTGCTTGTGTTCAAACTCATCTTGTTCAGCCAGCTGGTTGGCATCCAGCCAAGAAATGACCTGTTGTTCAAAGAAAGAAAAAAAAAGGGTTTGTAAGAACAGATTTAATATTTTCATGCAATGATGCATTAGTTTGTCTAAGATATTCAGCATATCCTATTCAAATGAAAATCCTTTCAACTTCTTTCCAGCTTCTCTTCCAAATCACATTCAAACACCAAAATGTAAAACAATAAATTTCATAAAATTGTTTCAAAAAAAAAAAAGTTGCAGAAAAGAATGATCACAACAATGAGCAAAGAGACTGCAAAAGCAATTCATCTCCCCACAACCCATAATGTGAGGAGACGACCATGATTCAGACATCCAAGGAAGGACAATGGGCCATCTTCAGAACAAGAGCCGTTCTTCTGGTGGAAACCGCGAATGTATGGAATAAGCTTCATCATCATCATGGGGTCTTTCCGCTGCTCTTTGTTTTAGCAAGTTTACGACACTTGCAACACTTAAGGTTAAAGTTGCTGAAGAATAGATGTGTTACAAGAGAGTAACACACAAAAAAAGAGAGGATAAGGACGATAGATGTTTGATAAGAAAGAAAAAGCAAACCACACCAGAGCACCCGCCAACCACCCACGTGCCGCTCTCATTACATAACATTACAATACTTACATCATTGCACTTGTCAATGATAGTCTTCTTGTCATCCTCTCCAAGTTTGTCTTTCAGTTTTTCATCTTCAACCGTTGACTTCATGTGGAAAGCGTAGCTCTCCAGGCCGTTCTTGGCAGAGATTCTGGTCTTTTGTTTCTCATCCTCGTTCTTGTACTTCTCAGCATCATTCACCATCCTCTCAATCTCCTCTTTAGAGAGACGACCTATTCAAGAACAACATTCCTTGTTAGTTCCATCAATCATATCAGGGCTGAGACATGCAGTGTAAAATAAAAAGTGATTGCCAATATATCAACACAAAGGTACAACAACAAAAATCTTAAATTTCATCAACTTTTAGCATTCTGCCTTCACAAATCTGTGCAAGTCAATTTCAAGTCCAAGGCGTCTACATAAGATTTACGGCGCTCACAACTGCATACGGTCATATGAGCACAAGAAAATTAGGTGTTACAAGAGAGTAACAAACAAAAACGAAGGGGAGATATGCAATAATAAAAAGCATTCAGTGCAATAACTTTTTCACACCTGCAATGAAAATTGATCTTGCACTTTCAAACTAACTTCCATGAATGTGGCAACCTTTGCATACTGTTGTATTAAACAAATTTGTAAGTCATAGGAAAAACTTCATCGAGTGTCAACTTACCTTTGTCGTTGGTGATGGTGATTTTGTTCTCTTTGCCAGTGCTCTTGTCGGCAGCTGAGACGTTGAGGATACCGTTGGCATCAATGTCAAAGGTCACCTCAATCTGGGGAACCCCTCTTGGCGCTGGGGGGATGCCAGTCAGCTCAAATTTACCCAGGAGATTGTTGTCCTTTGTCATGGCACGCTCACCCTCATATACCTGGGGAAAATCACGGTCGTGTTAGGACGCAATCTATAAAGATCGACATAATAGTTGGAGTTGTTGATTTATAGCACTCAAAACAGTTTTGGTCAAAAATCCAAGATGTGCGACAATGCCAACAAAACTACGAAAGAAACCATGATTCAGACATCCAAGGAAGGACAATGGGCCATCTTCAGAACAAGAGCCGTTCTTCTGGTGGAAACCGCGAATGTATGGAATAAGCTTCATCATCAACATGGTTTCAGCTTTCAAAATTTAATCTTACAATACTTAGACATAAAGAACATCTCCAAGACAAATACCCAGTTTAAATCAAATATTACATTTCACGTCTGCCATCATAAAATGAAACAGCACTAGGCATTCACGTTTTAACTCTAACACTCATTGTCTAAAGACACATGCAGTCAACATTTCACCTTTATCTGATCTATACCTTTTAGGTTGTGTAGTCTTGAACCAACCTGAAATTAATCCATCACCAAATACAAAAAGGTACATACCTGGATGAGCACACCGGGCTGATTGTCTGAGTAAGTAGTGAAGGTTTGCGTTTGCTTTGTGGGGATGGTTGTGTTCCTCTTGATGAGAGCTGTCATCACACCACCGGCTGTCTCGATACCCAAAGACAGAGGGGCCACATCCAGCAGCAGGAGGTCCTGGACCTGCTCAGACTTGTCACCGTGAAGAATGGCGGCTTGCACAGCTGTAGATGGGATACCAAATCGGTTAACATTGCATGTACGATGAATCAAAAAAGTTAATATTGAAATCATAGTAGACAGCCTGTGTCCAATAACCAAAAAAGTGTAATGTCTAGTGTGTAATCAAATTATAAACAAGTACAGTAACCAAATCAAGCTTAGTACAACAGCCATGAGAGGCCAAATTCTGAAATATTACAATAAAAAAGGTCATCTTTGAAAATAATTTCAAGTGGAAACCTTACAAAAGCTGCCATGAACATTGAATATAAAATAGTCCCTAACCAATAAAATTTTCCAACTAAACATGAAAATCAAGAATGGCACTTACCAGCACCATAAGCGACAGCCTCATCGGGGTTGATGCTCTTGTTGAGTTCCTTTCCATTGAAAAAGTCCTGCAGCAGTTTCTGGATCTTGGGGATACGTGTGGATCCTCCCACCAGGACAATTTCATGGACTTGAGACTTGTCCATTTTGGCATCACGCATGGACTTCTCAACAGGCTCCAGTGTACCACGGAACAAATCTGCGTTCAGCTCCTCGAAGCGGGCCCGGGTGATGGTGGTGTAGAAGTCGATACCCTCGAATAGAGAGTCGATCTCAATGTTGGCCTGGAAACAGAAAATGAAATGTATTACAAAAATGGAGAAGCTGAAGCTTTTTTAAAAAGTTCATAAAAATACCAATTTTTTAAAAAAATGTATCATTACGCCGTCTGTGACTGCGCAAGCGAGACTACAAGGGAAGATAAAAGGACCCAAGAGCAAAAAGATCACATGCGAAGAGGAAATGGATGCTGGTTCATACAACCAGGTGATGTGAAATACAGTGGAGTCCACTTATAACGAGTCCGGAAAAAAAAGAGAAGTCTGTTAAAAAGACATTCTAAAACCCCGTTTTTTCCTCTTCTTTACCTTTGTAAATAAAATACTGGTAAAAGCGCAATCAAACATGCGAGTCGGCTATAGCGGAATATTGCTGCTGCTGTGCACAGGCCAATTATACATAATTAAAAAACCTCGCCAGTTGAGAAACTTGGTGATCTAGCGAAACAAAGAAAGGAGCCAATGTGTGTCAACAATGAAGGCTAGAGCGACTGAGTAGAGAGGTTGTGGTATGCGCAGACAAACAGAACGCATCGCGTGATAGGCCAGTGTAAGCCTAGTTTAGATTATCAAGGCCTACCATGCCTCTCACTTCTCCGATGCGGGGATGGAGAGGTCACAGCAATGTGATGGGTGGAGCGAATGAGTGACGTGCACAAGCTGACGGAACGCACCACAGGGTGTGGTGGGGGAAAACACAAGAGGGCGAGTTAGCCCAGAGCCCTTTCTTTCTGATCGCCAACCTGTCAGTCAACATCGCTAAATCTATCACTAGAGAAAGAAACCTGATTTGATTTTTGATCAAGTAAGACCCAAAAGTCATGTTGAAACCTGATAATCATCAGGGGAGATATCAAAAGGAAATAAAACAACCGCAAAATCATAGATTTGGCCTATTTTACAGCCTCCCTTGAATTTATTACTGGATCCATTATAGCGACAATCCTGCTATAACGGACATTTTGCTCCGGTCCCTTCCCTCTCATTATAACAGGATTCCACTGTATACTGGAACAAATTTTCTAAGCTGATAAAAAGAAAACCAACAAAACCAAGAGAAGAAAAAAGTTAAAATACACATGTGCTCACCTGAGTAGATGAAGATAGAGTTCTCTTTGCCCTCTCACATGCTGTTCTTAGACGACGGACTGCCCTCTTGTTGTCGGCAATGTCTTTCTTGTGTTTGCGCTTGAACTCCTGGATGAAGTGGTTGACCATGCGGTTGTCAAAGTCTTCACCACCCAAGTGAGTGTCTCCAGCAGTGGATTTCACCTCAAAGATGCCGTCCTCAATGGTGAGGATGGACACATCGAAGGTACCACCACCAAGATCAAAGATGAGAACGTTCCTCTCAGTGCCAACTTTCTTGTCCAGACCGTAGGCAATGGCAGCGGCTGTGGGTTCATTGATGATTCTCAAAACGTTGAGGCCTGAGATGGTTCCAGCGTCTTTTGTTGCTTGACGTTGAGAATCGTTGAAGTAGGCAGGCACTGTGACCACAGCATCTGTGACCGTCTGAAAAGCAAGAGAAAAATTATCCATGAAAAAATGGAACGGGGACAAATATTTCATTGGCACTTACATGGTTGGTCTACACAAATATAACTTACATTCTGGCCCCTAAACAACACTATTCCAAGCCAAAAAAATGCAGAAAATTTTCAAAAATTGTAGGCCTACTCATAGACTATTCAAAGAATTAAAGTCCTTGATTAAATTCAGCTAAAACCCACCAAAAAGCTATTTGGAGCAAATTCAAGGACTACCATTACAAACTTGCAGGATCTCTTGATGTTATTGTGAAAGAATAACTCCGACCTACCGAGTAGGCTACTTGAAGCAGTTTTACAATAAAGTAGCCTGAAAAGAACAATATTGTGTATAAAACTCAAGCATATATGCCATTTGAAAAGTGGCATATGCCACGACAAAATCCACATTGTGTGGACATGTCAAGAAAGTTTCTATCAAGTACCAACCTTGCCAAGATAGGCTTCTGCGGTTTCCTTCATTTTTGTTAGCACCATGGAAGAGATTTCTTCAGGGAAGAACAGTTTGGATTCACCCTTGTAGTCCACACTGATCTTTGGCTTTCCACCTTCATTGATGACATTGAATGGCCAATGTTTCATGTCAGATGCCACACATGGTTCATCCCATTTGCGACCAATGAGCCTCTTGGCATCTGAAAAACGAATTATAACACATAAGCAAAAACATATATAGAATCTATACACTTTGTAAATAAAGCAATGTAGACAAACACTGGCCGTTCATTTCAAGAACACAAAATAGAATCTGTAAGCATGGAGTAGCCCAAACCCCCGAACTGAAAATCCTGCTCCCAATTTTAATTGATTTTTTCTACACTACCAATAGAAGGCTGATTTCAATTAAACCTAAGCAGGAAAAAACCACACGCAAGACACTTGAGAAAATCACAAGACACAAAATAAGGGGGTGAAGTCCTGAAATCAATTCATCTTCAAGAACAAGCTATCAAATTCCTAACAATCCAAAAGACTTATTCAGTAGGCTATAGATAAGGAAGGGCTTTGGTAACGAGCGACCACCCCAACAAAGAATTGGAAAGACAAGTAGGCTATGAAGGCGAAATGCCGGACAACCACAACCTGTAAAAGTTTCGGAAAAAGGACTTCCATATTACGAGCGACCACTGACCACCCCAACGAACAATAAAGAAGAGACCTAACCCAACAACCACCCTTACCTTCTACTCTTGTCTCCCGTCATACTCATAGTGGTCCCTCATAGAAGCCCTCCAAAAGTTTCACCATCTCGGTCAAGTTTTATCAAGTGATATCTAGAATCTAGATCTAGAATTGGAATCTAGAATTTTTCCCTCTCTAAATAGTCTACACCAGGAAGCTAGTCAGTCACTCACCAAAGACTGTGTTTTCGGGATTCATGGCCACCTGGTTCTTGGCAGCATCTCCAATGAGACGCTCATTGTCTGTGAAGGCTACATAGCTTGGGGTTGTTCTGTTTCCCTGATCGTTGGCAATGATCTCAACTTTGCCATGCTGGAAAACGCCTACACACGAGTAGGTCGTTCCCAGGTCAATACCGACGGCGGGTGCTTTGCTCATTTTCCTTTATCTGAAAAACATCAACAAAAAATCCTTTTCAATCAAACCGTTCGTAAACGATCATACCTCCCAAAATGGATTAAATTATCATATGTGCACAGTTTAGTGAAAGGCATTATTTATTTCAGTTCAAAATCCAACAAAAACGTACAAAATCTAAACACAAGACCAGCGAAGATCACGGCAACGACCAATGTCACAGCACAAAGAGGCTGACAAACGACCGACAATCTCGCATCCGATGAAACAAGAATGATACACGTTCAAATAGATGTAGGCCTAAAGTAAAACCACTTACAACATTAAAAAGGACATAAACATGTAGATATATTTCTTTAGAAGGAATAGGCACAATTAAAATCACAACTTACTGCAATCAACGGTGTTGGAAGGCTAAATGTTCTAGAACAGCAAGGATCCCGCACTTCGGAGAGCTTGCAGTTAAGTGAACGAAACGAGGCGGTGGCTCTATTATAATGAACAACGCGACGCTAGTATCGGTTACTAACATTAATGTATTCGATACTTTTCCAATTTTCCCCGATCCTGCTTTGATACTATGATAGCCTAGGCTACCTCGATTATTGCGATTTGCCTTCAACGTGTGTATTCTTAGAATAGAAAATAATATATACTTTTTATTCTGATCCAAAAGATCTCGAATAATATGACCCTGACATGGCAAAAATGTAAAGATGGAATAGCATTAAATGGAACTAGTCTAAGACATGCTTAGCTGAAAATTGGCAAGTATCGAAAATATTGTTAGCCTTTGATCTTCGCGTGGTTCGTTTGTTCACACTGTAGCCTAGACAAAGTTTGGCGTGGAAACATTTTCTAGCTTAAACAGAAAACAGAAGTCACATTTTGTTTACTTAATAATAACTGCATTAATAAATGAGGTTATGATAAAAATAGAATGAAAAGTAAATGAAAATAAAGTTAATTCCTCAAGTTGGATCTGTCTCAGTCACTGGGCTGGAAACGTTCATTTGCCATTTCAACATAAGCCCGTGATAAGAATCAACCAAAACCCGTGCAATAACATGTCATTTGTGGTAGTAATAAAGCATGACACCACATAATAATACAGGTTATCAATTCTAGCGTGTATTTAGTAACACAGTAAAATTAAGAATTCTCGAGAAGCCTTATTACATGACCAAAACCAAGCTATAACTGTTACATCTTTCTGGGCGCCAAAAACTGTACATTACGTTACATACATATGATGGCGATGGCAGCCTCTAGGTGATTTTAATAATACATACCCTTTATAGCCTATCTCAGTAACCCTGCTTAAAAGATCCCGGGTTTTAGAAGATATTTCCTTTGGAAAAGACTTGGTTCCAAAGTACAAAAAGAGAAAAAGTCGTTTCCTATTTTTCCTGACGTCAAATCAAAACACAGAAACTTTCATTGTTTTTATGGTCAAACAAGTATCGCGGCGAATATATGATCTACGATGTGCATCGGTAACGAGGAACTGAATATCGCGTCAATTTAAGTATCGAAAATTACATCGCCGAACATTCGATAAGCCGGCGGAAGTGACGCCACCTCCGCACTAGAACGTTCTAGAAGAGAAATTTCACACCGAAGAAGGAGATTCCACCAATCAGAGACTACTTTGACTACCATGTGATCCAAAGCGTCACTAGCAACAATAATAATTCAGCGGTGGAAATTTTCTTCCCGCGAGCCAGGCTTCGCCTGGACGCTTTGTCGCGCCCAACTCTGGCCTACCTTTGTACCGTGTCATAACCAAAGAATAACCACGTGGTTCTAAAAATAAAATCGCGGTGTAATGCTCAGTGAAGCATTGGCTAATCTGAATTTTTGTACGTCTGGGTTTCGAAGAACCTGTCATTTCGGAAATCGCGAAAGTTCGATCGTTCGTTACGGTTTTGGTGTAGATTCTAGATAGATATCTAGATCTAGAATCTATATATACAATGTATATATCTATCTATATATATAATATTATATATATATATATATATATATCAAGCCCAGATCTACAGCTCACGTCCCAAAATATCCCTTTCATGAAACTCTTAAATGTAACAGTAGATCTAGAATCTAGATCTAATCTCCCCTCCCCCCTCCCCACACATCACAACAACCACATTCCACTTTTGCCAAGTCTCCTTTTTCTTCTTACAAATCTTAGTCTTGTAATTCCCCGCTCTTCTGTAATGGTTTTTTTTTCGGACGGTTCAGTTTATCAAATGAGCTCTTCAACCATTTCCTTGGAAAACTGACATAATGCTGATGGCGCGGAGAAATATTGGGATTTCCTCCAGTTAGATTTCGTTAAAAGCGTTGCGTATTCTGTTGTCTTTGCTAGTGGTACATAGCTTAAAATACATTTTCTTCTTCTTAAATCTTCTTCTTCTTCACAGCATAAATCTGCTGGTCTACATTGTAATCGGCTTGTGTTGAACACAAGTCAGTAAACTAGTCTTAATTATCATTACTAGGCCTACTTATAATTGTAATATTATAATATTATGGCACTGCAATACACATAGATAATATGCTATTTGAAATGGTGGGTAACGTACGCATATGGCCCCTCGAGATGAATTAAGATTGATGGACTGAAGATGAGCTCTTATTACCTGTTATATATATATAAATCTGCTGTTTAGATCTCTTAGATTGCAGTGCTGGCAAAGATTATCTACTACAACTACACGATCTTTGGTACTGGTACATTAATGTGTAAAAACAGCTGGTAGGGCGATTTAAAACGTCTAAAACGAGTTGTTACTACTGCCTCGATTGATCAATATAAATAATAATTATTATTATAATTATAATATTATAGCAAGTTCAACTTACCCCCCCCCCCTATCTTCTGTCTGTCTGTCTGTCTGTCTGTCTGCCTGTCTGTCTGTCTGTCTGTCTGTCTGTCTGTCTGTCTGTCTGTCTGTCTGTCTGTCTGACTCAATATACCTGCCTGTTTATCTCATATTCTCCCCCCACACACACACATACGCACAAAGAAGGGGGAAACGGCGCAGGAGGACGAATAACATAGGGTCTATTCTCACAACTGTATACGGCTGTCATGGTCTAAAACGGAATATGGCCGTCTTGTGCGGGGGGGGGGGGGCGTCTTACACAGTGTAGTATCATTATTATACGAATACGAAGGCTAAAAAATCTCTCGGGGAGAAAGATAGTGGCCCTACTTTTGTGCAGATGATGGTCTTATACAAGTGATCGTTCGAGCACGATCGCCCGTAAAGTAACTAGGCTTTTAATTAACTGGCAAATTTAAATGTAACAGCGAAACCTCCAACAACAAAACCCAATCAGAAGGTCTCACCTTTATCTCTGTACCTGGTACGGACAGGCAACGCAACAATTTTAAGCCAAATTCTCGAAGATTCCTCACATGTAATAGCCTGGTCTAGTCAAGGGCGTAGCAAGGCTTGGCTGACCTAGATAAAATTGAGTCAACCTGGGCTTACATTATAATATGTATATTATTACTCTTCTTTTTAATGGAAGAAAGTTACTATAAATATAATATATACATAATATGTACTAGGTTGTTGAAAAAAGTGAGTTCAGTAAATCAATGGTCGCAGCAGGTGTGAACCACAGCAAACAATACGTATTGTTGCTAGATTATTGAGTCAAAAAGTAGTCGCATTATTATTAGTTATCGTACCGCTTTATAAAAGAGCCTTATACGCGCGCACGCGCCGGCGCGTGTGTGTGTGTGCGTGTGTTTGTGTGTGTGTGTGTGTGTGTGTGTGTGCGTGCGCGCACGCGTATGTATCTCTGCGTGTGTTTGCGTGTCGGTGTGTGTGTTTGTGAGTGTGAATGTGTGTGTGTGTGTGTGTGTGTGTGTGTGTGTGTGTGTATGTGTGTTATGTTACGAATAGAAGGAGGGAGGTCCGTAAAGTCGAGTGTTGCAACAGGTGTGAACTACAACAGACGATATCGGCGGAGTGTCTCATTATCGTACCGATTTGTGAAAGAGTGTTGGTAGTGTGTGAATGTGTGTGTTTGGTTGTGTGTGTGTGTGTGTGTGTGTGTGTGTGTGTGTGTGTGTGTGT